>NC_037643.1:5519070-5826682 GCF_003254395.2 Apis mellifera
ATATTAATGTAATAGTATAATTCCAACAGCAGTTTTACTCAGACTGCTTAACACTCTTCCAAGGTTAATGATAATCTACCTGAGATCCTCGTGGACAGATTATCTGAAACAAAATTTAATAAATAGTTAGAAGGGAATGATTTATAATTATTAACGATTGTTTAATTATACAAATTAAATTATGAAGTTTTTCAATATTAAATTTCTTGATAAATTGGATTATCTATTTATTTTATTGAACATATATAAAGAATAATTAATTAATATTAATGTAATATTATAATTCCAACAGCAGTTTTACTCAGACTGCTTAACACTCTTCCAAGGTTAATGATAATCTATCTGAGATATCCTCGTGGACAGATTATCTGAAACAAAATTTAATAAATAGTTAGAATGATTTATAATTATTAATGATAGTTTAATTTTATACAAATTAAATTATGAAGTTTTTCAATCTCTTTTTTAGTTTTTATATCTCTTGATTAGATTATCTATTTATTTTATTGAACGTATATAAAGAATAATTAATTAATATTAATGTAATAGTATAATTCCAACAGCAGTTTTACTCAGACTGCTTAACACTCTTCCAAGGTTAATGATAATCTACCTGAGATCCTCGTGGACAGATTATCTGAAACAAAATTTAATAAATAGTTAGAATGATTTATAATTATTAACGATCGTTTAATTATACAAATTAAATTATGAAGTTTTTCAATATTATATCTCTTGATTGGATTATCTATTTATTTTATTGAACGTATATAAAGAATAATTAATTAATATTAATGTAATATTATAATTCCAACAGCAGTTTTACTCAGACTGCTTAACACTCTTTCTCCTCTTAATAATAATCTATCTGAGATCCTCGTGGACAGATTATCTGAAACAAAATTTAATAAATAGTTAGAATGATTTATAATTATTAACGATCGTTTAATTATACAAATTAAATTATGAAGTTTTTTAATATTAATATTTTAATATTATATCTTTAAATTTTAATATTATATCTTTTGATAAATTGGATTATCTATATGAATAATGTTAATTGATATAATTCCAACAACGTTGAAATGAAGGGAAGAAGACAGAAGATGGCTTGAAAGTTAAGTAAAACGTGGTCCATTCTTTCCCTCGCTTTTCGCAATAGCCTCCTCAGTTAAAGCGCGAATCAGAGACAGGGTTCAATTCTACTACTGGCTGAGGATTCGGATTTCGTTTAATAAGGATTCCAGGCGTGCGCTCGGTTTGACGATCGACCGTGGTCCCCGAGGTAATTAAAAGAAAGGAATCAGGATTTTTTTTAAGCAAGATTGCAGGGGGAAGGAGGAGGCCTCTCGAAGGAGACGTCGAAGAATTTGAAATCGGATTAAGCGAGAGTGATGGCTCGATTTCGTACCCAGCTGTTTCCTGGCCTTTTCATTTTTCGCCCCCTCCAAGCGCTCGTCCAACCCGCGAATTTGCATTACAAATACAAATTTTATTCCGGGGTTTCTCGCGTTTCATTAAATTTCGTTTCTTCCCATTGCACTTCTTCTACCCCCTTTCTCACCCTTTTTCGTCCACTCTGAAACAATATTTGAATAAATAATTAATCACTCCAGTTACAATCCAAGGATTATAGTTTTAGAAAATCGTTCCTGATAGAAACAGGATATTCAATATTCAAGTTCTCAAAAATAATAATACAAACTTTGTTGATCAAACGTCAGATTGTCTGTTTAAACTTTATCCCGAACATTAATTATTTCTTTTCATTACATAAGTTTCGTTCAACGTTTTTTCCCCCTCTTATCGAAACGAGGCTCCACTCCTCTCCCAAACAGTTGTATTAAAAATTTTAATCGAGGGGATTTTCCCTCTTTATAAAGTTCGAACGCGGAAGTCGTTTATCAGGGACGTGCGCGGAAACGAGTATCGAAGTTGTTAAAGTAAAACGGCGGAAAACCAGTTGAAACATCGTGTCAGGATTTCTTCTGGGGGGAGATTGGCGCTATTGCAAACAAACCAATTCATCGTTGAATTAGATTACACCGTACTTTGACGTCTTGCAAGGTTAATTTCATCTCTTCTCGATAGTACGTTGAAGGAACGAGAAATTTGTTTTGTTGCAGCCATTCATGAATTCGGATCAGAATAAGTGAGAACGAAAAAGGATGAAAATATTATAATTGTTAAACATCGTAGAAACTTATCCTGATAAGATTTTCTTTTTAGTAAATTGTCACAATTTTCCAGGATGATGAAGCTATTACAGATTTCTAAGATTTCTTTTTTTTCTAAATTCGTTCCCTTTCCTCTTGAAAAATATATTCCATTAAAAAATTCCATTTCCGTTTCCCCTGAAATTCTATTTCCTTGCTTTGACGAGTATTATAAAAAAAAAAGAAAAACACATTTTTCATATAAATCCAAAACGAAATTCATTTCACATCTCCTCAATCGAGTTAAAAAATTCTCGATGAATTTTTCCTTTATTCAATTTGTTATTACTTAAAAAATATTTATCAATTATTCAACCACTGTTATCAGCATGAATTATGAATTTAAACTTCGACAAGGTGAAAGCTCTTGGAGAAGAGTTATCTTCTATCATCGCTACTTGAAACGCGATAAGTCTCGTTCGAGTAAATCGTCCTCTTCCTCGTCCGCTCCGATTCATAAATCCCGATCCATGGAAAAAAACTCGGGCGTAGCCGCGATCTATAATCGCGCACGTGCCGTGGAATCGGATATTTTCGTTCCCAATCATCGCCGCCCCAACCCCATCTCAATGGGATCTCTCGACCGGCGTGGATTTTCTCGTTACCGAAACGCTGATAGTTATATCCTGACAAAATTGAGATACGACCACCTTTCCCCCTTCAAGCAGGGAATAAACTCCATCGGTGAATTATTGAGTTCGCGTGCGTCAAGGTCTTCGGCCCGAGTGACCCCGAAAGCTTTTACCTTTACGCGGGAGAAGATGTATTTATGCGGGGGAAATTATGAGTCTGGAATTCAACAACATTCGAGTTTGTTACTTTGATGCTAATACACGGTGTATTAGCAAGTTTGGGAACCGAAACTTTATGACTATGTGTATGTGTCAAAATTATTGTCAAAAAGGAGTTATAATAAACATATGGTCGTTAATAAACATGGGTTAAAACGGGGGTATAACTGGAAAGTTGCTGCTGTGAAAGTTCAGGATTATGGATATCAAAATGAGAAAGAAAAAGAAACTTGATAAATGTGGCTATTAATAAAGATGGGTTTGAATAAAATAGGACTTGTTTAGCAGTTGCATTTTCAATTAGGATTTTTTTAGTTGCTTGTTTGTAGCTGTATCTTATGGAGGAGGAGTGAATGTCTGCATTTTATATGGTGAAAAATATATTTGCTGGATTCTGATTTCTTAACTTTTTTAAATGTATAGAAATGTTCTTTGACTCTTTAATTCTTATTTTTATTATATTATAAAATTATTAGTATTTCAAAATAAATATATATATAAAAAGATGATATAAATGAACATATCAAAAATTCTTGCAAAGAATATAAAATATTTAATTATAAAAATGTTCAAGACTTGGAAAGAATTTTAAATATTATCAATGTATTAATAATAATTGAATAACAAATTTTTGCGCTTTTTTTCGACGAGAATTTATTATTTCCTCTTGAAATTTTGCATCGAATTCTTGAGACACCCTATAGAGATCCATGATGATGGACTTTTCTTGATCAACGGTTGGTCATAGAGACATAGATAACGATAATATCGGCAATCGAATCATGGAGGAGGATCCAGATATATTATGGTTGAATGGTATTACGCAACAGGCAGATAATTCACGCGAGAATCAAGTGGTTATTAATATCAATTGTGCTACACGAGGGCCTCAATGTAGAGACAGAAATTAGTTGGAGAATATCGTAAATTCAGATTCTTAAGTGGGTTTAGATCGCGTTTATCTGGGACCATTTGGAATGATTGGTGGTAAGGGAAAGTGAAATACGTTGGGTAATTGGATGTATTTTAATTGATATTATGCTGGATCATAAATAAGCCTTAGGAGACTCGACTCTAAATGCATAAGGTAAATTAAAAGGGGAAAGGAATTCTTTTTAACGTTATCAAAATTATTTTTCTCTTCTCTTTTTTTATAAAATATTGTGAATCCTTATCTAAATATAATATTTGTATTTAATAAAATTCTTCTTCTATGGTTACAGTTTATATTAAATTGCATTCATCATATTAATTTCATGTTCCAAATTCAATAGATTAATTATAGACTTGATTTTTCTTTTCTGATGTATCAGAAAATATTTATTTATATATTTATAATATAATCTAATGTCAAATATCGTTTAAAAAATTAATAAATAGACTGCTGGTATTTGTTGATAAAATTTTTATGAATACAGTTAAAGAAATATTGTCATAAATTTATCTTATTCTTCAAATATCATGATATATGCTTTGCTGCTATTATATCCATTCTGTAAATTTTTGTGAGTTTATAAATATTGTATTACACACAGTTTCTGACTTGATCTCGTTAAACATCAATAACAAGAAAACGAATAAAGAGTCTGTTGATACGATTTTCATAAAGATTGAAAACGGGGATATCGTGCTTTTCCAGCAAGGATTTGGCTGTTTGGACAGTATTTAAAGGAAATAACTGTAAGATATCCGGGGAGTCGCTTTGTCAAGAAGGGTTCCATCCGTGTCAAAATCCCCATAACACCTATTCCACCTACCCCTCTGATTTGGAGTGGAAGCTTACGGTATGAATACATGCATTAAGGTGATTCTTGGGTCAGGCGCCAGTCCACATTTCGGTTGAGATATTGTGTCTGGATTTCCGGTGAGAAGTCCCTGTTCTCCATTAAATTCGCTTTAGACCAGAAATCGTTAGCATTTTCAAGGAAAACATATTCCTTCCACGTTGGACGTCGAATTTTTATTTATATAAGTGTTCGTTTTTTAAATATATTTTGTTCTATTTGTTTTTCTATCACACTATGAAAGGATCCTTTTGCCTGAAACTTTTTTACATCTTATTCAAAATTGGAGAAAGTTAAAGATTTTTGTGGATAGAAAAGTGTTTATTAATAATTTTACACTAAAGACTGAAAGCTTTTTAAATATTTCAAGACTCTTCAATGGAAGATATTAAGAATTGTAGCTACTATATCATTTATATTTTCTACAACAAACACTTTTCAACGTTCCATTCCATTAATTTCTTTGGAAATGAATCTAACTATAATCAAAACACACCTGCGTCTTAATTAAAATCGGTTGACTTCTGGCTTATCGTTGCCCTTCGTGCCACTCGTCAGATCTGTTCCCCAGGGGTGCAATTTACTCCCCTTCGTTACTCCTTCGCCATTCTGCTAAGGCCATGCTACAGCTTACATCCACCTTCTTCTTCGTTCCAAACTCTTGAATACGGTTACTGATTTCCTTTGCCTTTCATCAACTTTGATGTATTCACGCTTTCAATAAAGTCATTTATATATTTCAATATTGATGAGAAGAATCACGGCCTGTTTCACAGATGATGCTCAGTGATTTTTAATATGACACATCCTTAAAATAGAAATTAATAGGAAAACTATTCGTCTCTCTTTCCTTTTTATCGAAACTCCATGGATTTTTTTTCTTTTTTTTTTTTTTTGGAACCTCTGAAAAGATACTCATTTTAATCTTTGCAATAAAAAACAATTAATAGATACTTACAGTAATATTTAAATCAACGAAATTTAGATATTTCCTGTTCGATTATAAATACACGGAAATAAGTTGGATCGTTGGAAACAATTTCGATTATAACAAATGTAAAAGTTTCGAAGGGAGAAGGAAAATAATGCGAGAAACTGGAACATCTTGTCCGCATTTCGCGAAATAACCTCCTCCTCACTTTAGAAGTGAATATCCTCTTTAAGAATATCCGGTTGGCGATGGCAGTCTTCCTTGGTCTTTACTATGTAAAACAGCCTCTATTCCCTTTTGTCCATAGCTCGGGTCAGCCTCGATCGTTAAAGTTCTGGCCGGGACGATGACGGGTTCTGTGAACTGTGAACGGACAAGAGTTTATCTTTTTCCTTCCCGTTCGATATTTATATAGTATCTGGAAACCTGTATACTCGTATATCTGAGGAGGATTCTTTTCAGATTTTCATGCAGCCAGTCCTTGAATCTCTTCCACCAGAATTCGCTTACTTCTTCACATTAGAATAGTTTACGTAAGTAGATGCAAGTGGTACAGCTAGTTTCTTCTTATGAGAAGGGGAAGGGGAAGAATGTATTGAATTATACTTTTGTTTTTATGAAACTGAATATTCACGAGGAGTTTGTATAATTTTTTTTTAACATCATTAGGAATTAAATATTAAATTGATGAGAAATAAAGAAAATTGTAATAATTTCAATTCTATCGACAGTCTCTGAATCTTAAATTTATTACATAATATAATTTCAAAAGTAGAGAAGAAAGAATTGAATATTTTTGTTATTCGTTTATTAGTAATTAATTGGCAAGAAATAAGTAAATATTTATCAATAGTAAAGATATTATTATAAGCTTCGTTTTATTAATACAAAGATAGTCCATTATCGAATTACTTTCTTCACTTCAAACAACCTGTTCCCCAAGAACATCAATTAATTCTCCAAACAATCTAGCGTAAGAAAAACAAACGTGAATAGACAACATCTTCTTTCATCGTAAAAGAAAAAAATAAAAGAAACGAAGAAGAAATTCTTGTTTGAAAATCCAATTTTCTTTCCTTTCTGATCACACGTCTTATTGTGACCAACCTGTTAACTTATAATGGATACAAACACGTGCAATTTATTATCTTAACACTCTTTCAAAGTATATTTCTCAACGTAACCACGTTCAAGACAATTCTCCTCCCAAGGTTTTTCAGTGCCCTTATAAATGGTCCCTGTAAACGCTCGTGTCTGTGTTGCACCGCCACGAAACAACACGATGGGAGGCTGCACACCATTAGCTTCCAGGTGTTCAATGTCCCAGCCATGCCCATCATTCCCTCGATCATCCTTCGAATAGCTGTGTAAGTTTCATTATCGTATCCCTGATACGAGGGAGAGGCAATGAAATAGAAAGTGAATAATGGAATGGAGAGGTAAAAATTTGTCATTTGTCATCTTTTAAATTATCTTTTAAAGTATCCAGTTATTAATAAAATGGATGTTTTAAAATCAAATTTCTGATGAGCATAATTAAAAGGAAATGGAAATTAAATCTTTTCTTGTAATCTTGCGATTCTTTCTTTTAGAGCAATTGTTACAAATTGAAGTTGATAGGTTTGTTCAATTGAATAGATTAATTTGGTGTCAATCTTTGTGATATTGCTTTTGTTTTGTGAAAAATCTTTGTGAACAAATTTTAATGTAATTTAAAGAGTTTGAGATTAAAGAAATTTTGTATGTTATTATTTTAAACTTTCAATGTTTCGATGCTTGAATTCTCTCTGTTTTTTAATATTTAAATTACATTCAGGTGAATTAAACTCTCTTTCTCTAAGCTAACTTAATTGATGGTAACGTAATTAATAGCCAGGTATTCAATGTGCTTGAACTGTCTTCTGGAACAATATATGGTTAGAATCGATACTTGCAAGTTACTAACCAACGACGTTAGCATGTATGCTTGTACGTCTTCTCGGGAAGATTAAGAACACTTCATTATTTATTACGAAATTCACGGCTGAAACAAAACTTTAATCATTAAAAGAGTATATATAATATTCAAACAGATATCTCATTTAATTTCTGTTTCCTTTAATTAAAAAGCAAACGCGTTCAAAATATAACACCTAAATTATTGATCATAAAAACAAGATGTTAACAATCAAAGTACACAAACACAATAAGAAAATTTATAGGAATCGTGAGAAAGAAATGCACAAGATTTATTCCTGAATATATATTTTTTCCTGAATACTTACAATATGATCAAATATCTGAAAGCACATGTATTTTATATTCCACTCTTTTTAATGCCACTCCTCATCTTTCTTTCATACAAGACTTTTTCAAAAATTACAAACTCAACATGTCCATTTTCTTCAATTAATCAAATAATTCGAAAGATTTTTTTTTATTCCCTTAAGATATTGTTTTAAAAATTCATCTCACCTTTCCCCACTATTATCCATTGGAAAATTTAACAAGCGAATTCGCAATTTCTCTCGTGGGCGTATTTCCTGGACGGATGGAAAGTGGCGATACACCCGTTTTCCTTGTAAACGCACTCCTCCTGCCTGTAATTGCATTTTTGTTCGTGCGTCTCCACACGGCTTTGTTTCGGCCTCACCCTGCAACCATGCTCGGCCCATTTGCACGAAACCTGTTCGTCAGGATCGTACTCGCCCTCCGACGAAGAGTCGTCGCTCTCCGCGTGGTACTTCCGGTAGTTGCATTTCGCCTCGTGCATGGGTTTCCTCCTCCTGCGCATGTTCACCATGCAACCGTATTTCCTGTACCTGCACTCGACCAATTCTTCTGGATCCTCCTCGTCGCAAGAAATCGCGGCCTGCTCGAGGGCGCCGGCGATGTCGTCCAGGCTGTCCCTGTAATTGCAGTGCTGCGCGTGTATCATAACCCTCCAGCCTGGAGTCCTCACTTTACAACCCTTGCCCCGATAAATGCAATCGACCAAATCGTCTTGAGCGTGGGCCATGTCCGTGGGAAGGTATTCCTCTTCCAAATGAGGCCGGAATTGACACCTGAAATTTAAGAAAAGAATGTGAGTATATATTCTTATTTTAACGAGAAATTCAATGTTCGAAATATTTTTAATATTTGAATTGAAGAAAAATTGTGCGTAATTTATTTTCTTTGTCTTCAAATTTCACAATTTAAATGTATAACCGAGATAAGAGATAACACATTATAATTTAATCGATTGATAAATGTTAATCTTCTGTAGAGTAATATAATGATTTGCAAATCTCACAAACGATCGCAAGAAAACAAATTTTAATCATCGATATATCAGTGTTTCGTCTCCCTTTCTCTTTATCATGCACGAATTATCACGTGACAAATTTTTGTAAAGTATCTTTACCGAGATTCGTGCAGATCTACCAAATATATTGGCATTTTCACCCAGCATCCAAGATGGGTGTACATGCACGGTTTTAATTCCTGGCCTTCAGCCGGGGAAGGGGAGAACCAATTTTTTTCGCGTTCTAGAAAAAAATCGCTCGTCGATGGGGCAGTGGGATGTTGATCGTGGGTCTTGCACGGAAGTGGATGGGGTAGGAAGTGAGTAGGCAACGGGAGAGAGGAAGAGGAAGTGTTTGCAGGTGGCATTTCCATGTCTAATGGCGAGTGGCACGTGGGACAGTTGTAGTAATATGGTTTGCAACGATAACAAATAGTGTGCTGGTTCTCGCATGTGTATCTGGGAGCCAGCTCCATTTCCATCAGGCAAATAGGGCACAGACCCTCGCTTTTGAATCTCTCGCGTAGATTTGGATATAGGCTATCCATGACCTGGAAAAGATAATCAAAGTGTTTATACCTTTTGAAACGTTTATTGATGAATTTTTAAATGGGCAATTTATGGAATAGAGATTTCTTTGCAGAAAGGAAGAGAAATGATATGGAAAATGTGTGCATATTTATTAGATAATCTTTTTATCTCATTAAAAAAAGAAATGCAAGTTTCATTATTTATTATTCATATAATAAAATCTTAAGGAAACTCTTAATTTGAATTTTGTTAGATCGATGCTGATTAATTTTTATGTAGAATATTTTCTTTCCAAATTTTTTGCTATACTTTTGAATTTTATTGTAATAATTGATTATCTTTTTTGAGCATATTTAGATGTTGCAATGAAAAATGTAAATGATTTTATCTTTTCAATCACACTTGAATCATCATTAGAATGCAATGGATATAAATTTCATTTGTAATTAATTATTTCATTGTTGTATTATGAAATAATTTAAAATTCAATATATTACTTTTTTAAAAGAAATATGACGTAACGATTTTTAAAATGTTTTTACGTTAGGCATTTATTGTTCCAAGAACGATGAAAGAATAATCTTTCTCGTATCAGATAAGAATAACATTTAATCAGTTGGTTGATTATCAGGCCGTATGTCTAGTCATCACGTTACTTATTCATCACAATTCAGAGAATTGTATAACTCAAACTTGTTGTAACTCAAATATTATATTTGAAACTACTTTATTTTAAACATTGTGGAACATATTTCTAATCCAATTTACTCTTCTACATTATTCCATATTAAAAATCTATATTAAAATTTTTACAATCTACAAAAAAAAAAAAATCCTTTTCAGAAAATTCTTCCATCCCCTAAACACCTAACCAATTCCTCGTCACTCCATATATAACCACACACAATGGACACTTGTCCATTCACACTATATATAATCACACATTCATCCTGCACGTACGATTTATTTACACACACGTACGAGTTCTTTAAAATCGATCGTGCTGAATTTACTCACTCACGGCTGCCTGTTCTCTTGTACTTGCGAGCCGCGTTGGGTGAAACTGAAATTACGGATACGCGGGGCGAAGGGGGAAAAAAAGAGAAAAGAAAAACAAGGAAAAAAAATAGCCGTCGCGGCACGTACGCCTTCGTAACAACTGTGTGTCATCGTCGAACTGTCAGCGTTCCCTTATTTGCCAAGACCGATAGCGCGACTTTATCTGATAAAGCCGCCTCCTCTGATAGGGGACCGTTTTCATACGGCCGCTGTGGAACACGATTTTCACGGTGGTGGGAAATAAAATCGAGAAATGGGGGAGTTTTCTTCGTTGTTATGCGTCAGACGTCGAAACGATGCATTTATTACTGTTACAGCGTTCGTGTTAGAAATGTAGCTGGAGGGAGAGAGAAAAAAGAGAAGGGGAAATTACTTAAACTTGCGTGAAATTCAATTACAAGGAATTATTTTAAAATTTAAAAAAAAGAAATAATGAAAAGTATTAAGAAGAAGGATCTCAGAGTTAATAAATAAAGTGAGATAAACGAGTGATATATTTTGTTACGTAACATTTGAAATTCTTTGTTATTTCAATCGGTGTCAAAGCAGCCATTGCGTACAGTAACGCGTGACGGATTTCTGTTTCCACTTTGATTATTTGACCGGTCGATGGTGACAGTTAATTATGGATGAAAAATTGTAACTGGCCGTCGCGTCACCCTTCTGGCCGAGCTTCCTCGTTACACGGCTTCCATTTTGGTCCACCCTCCCATCGTCGATAATCTTCGCGTGAAATCTGGGATTATGTTTCATGGGTCGCATTCCTTGATATAACCCCTGTTACTTCCACGAATCGAACGCTTAAAGTATCTCTTATCGAGTATTCGTACATTGAAGAATATTTATTTATTTATTTATAAAGTCGATATAAATTTTGTTATAGAATATATCTTCTTTGAGTTATATTTTTAATATATATCCTTTTGATTTCATATCAATACTTTTGATATTGAATTTATTGAATATCGTTTGTTTAACAATATTTATTATTGTATCAACAATATTCGTGACGATATTTGTTTTAAAAAAATTAATAATGAGAACGAGAATATCCTCATCAATTTATGATTCGATGCATACTCTTTTCTTAACAAAATTCTATCAAATTCCATCTTCTCTAATTTTAAATATTTACGATCAGATCTTTCATTGGCAAAACACTTTCCCAATTTTAATCAGGGTACGTTTTTCTCTTTCTTTTTTTTTCTTGAAAAAAAACAGCATCAATCGTTAAGAGAGATCGATGAATAATTTTTCGAATCGATCACAGAAATGCCCATTCTACGTTTCGGTTCTCTAATTCGCATCCGTGACGATACACACGCGTGGCGGGAAACCAAATACGCGAGTATGATATTCTATACCCGGCCCTCATAACGACCATCCCTCATTTGAATCCCTATGCGAACGTCACATCAAAGATATCCGAGAGGGCCATCCCTTCACGAGGGGTGGGAGGGATGGGTAATACCCACTGACCATAAGTCACTTATGTAAATCCGTGAGATGGAAACACGCGTCACTTCTCGCTGTTGCGCGATGTCTATGAGGAAACAAATTGAATTTAATATTCAGCGTGGTTCCTCGCCGCCATTAGAGAGAATTTTCGCCGTTGTTTCGCCTCCAAGTTTTTATCTTGTCGCCTCCACTGAAAATGTTCGCTTAAAAACGAATTATGGAATTTAAATGACACCAGACAAGGCTGTTAAAAAGGTATGGAAGCTTTTACTCGATCCATCAATTGATAAAACTTTATACATTTATATAGTGATAAATAATAAATGATATAATCAAATAAATATTTATGCAAGTGAACGATTTCACAGTGTTAAATCTATATATATATATATATGTATACTTGTGTGCAAACTTGATTGGTTTTCTAAAATGGATAGTAAGGTATTGATTAATAATGGAACAAAGTGTAATTAAATTTTAATTTTATAAAGGTCTGAATATTTAGAATACTTTTAATAAATAAAATAAATTATTTTTAAGTAGTTTGAAAAATCTAAGTAATATTATCTTATAATTGATTATATTAATTTTGTTTTTCAAATTTTTATATTTTATATAATATTGATATTGGAATATTTGATAATGCGTTAAAATTATTGCCTATTAATAATGCTTTATATTTATCTTGTTACACTATTGATTATTTAATGAAACATATTTTATAATATGAACGATGTAAATGAATTTGTGATGAAACGTAATTACAGCAAATTATAACAATATTTTCTAAATATTTCGCGAGGAGAGAAAAGGCAATGAATTATTCTGAATAACAGGATACAACATGTATTACAGCTTCCTTTCATAATATTATTATACGATAATTTCCTCTACATATATTAACAAATAATAATAACAGGCAATAATAATTATCATGGATCAAATATTAAATTATTATTCCGCTAAATATCCTTTACGTTAGAATTATTTAAATGAAAAATATTTATTTTATTTAACATCATTTGGAAATCATTTATTCTAATAGAATTCCTCAAAATTAATTCCTATTGAAATTAATCATGTACAATTTAATCTCGTGTTAAAAACTGGCTAACAATGATCGAAAACTTAATCAAATAATCTCCTCTTTCTTCAAATTTCAAATTACGAAACGAAACAATTACAAACTTAAAAAACCATCGAAATATTGAAATTTTGAAAATTTTTAATATTACATAAGATTTCTACAATATCTCATCTTTCCTTATAAAACTCATATCTATATTTATCACTGAAAGTAACTATCCAACTATCCTGGATAGAATAACATCTATCCAGAAACTTTTTTCAATTTCTAAATTGGATCACGCAACATCCTCCTTCTTCTTCCTCTCTTTTTCTTTTTTATTCGAGGATGTCACGATACATCGCAGGATCGTGACACATTGTCTTCTCGAGACAGCTGGTCAAAAAACATTGATAACACATATATCCGTTATTTCAGTTTTATCCGAAATCGTTTACTTCGATTCCTTGTTATTCGCAGCGCCTTATTTTCGTGCCATTGTCCCTCTCGCGGGTTTTAATGGGTCAATGGAAGAAAGGTGGGATCGAGGAAGATACAGTTTAATGAGATGCTACTCTCTTCTCGCCCATTGAATTCGGCGGTTAAAGAAGGGGGGAGAAGGGGAAAGGAAAGGCACGAAGGAAAGGAGGGAAGTTAACGAAATAAGCTCGTGATTGCGGCTCGATGCCGAGGCTATCGGAAGAAACGCCAATTTATCGTGGAGTATCTTCCCCTTCTCGCTTTTGTATTAAGTTTTCAGGTTAATTTGGAATTTATGAGCCAAGTCGTGAATAAAAATGAATATATAAATATTGATCGGCCTGGGTTGAAAATAGATTTTTGAAACGGGGGACATTTCTTTCCGTGGGGAGATTTTATAAATAAAGTTTTTTTTATCGAGCGTTTTAATATTTTAATGATTATTTAATTTTTGATCAATGACTTTACAGTAACAGACGTGAGATCTTTTGTTATATTCTGGAGGGATCTTTCAGAGAGTATGTTAATAAAATTTATAATAATCGAAATTTTGTGTATTGTTTAAACGTGTGAAAAATATAATATAATAAAATATAAATATAATAAAATAAAAAATATAATAAAATATCACATTAATTGTGAAGCTTGTGAAATAAATAATTGCCAAAATTTTATATAATATAACAAATTATATACCAAATAAAAACTATTTCCTTGTTTTTCTAAAAAAGAAAAAAATTGATGAGGCTTGGTCCCGTTATGAATTGTTCTTTGATTTAATAAAAATCTATTTCCATTAATCTAGATGAAATACTTGGTGAAACACGATTGGGAAAGTGAGAACGTTCGATAAATATTTTTTCGAACAGATTCCACTTCACTTTTTGAACTTTTTGATAAAAATTTTTAGTTTAAAAGCTTCACAGTAGATTGGAAAGTAATCTAAACAAGTTTGAAACCTTTTTTTAATTTTCTCTCTTATTTAAATGCACTTCTATAAATATTTTTGTCTTTTTTTTAAAAGTATAACTAAGTCTTTGAGTTAACAAATTAAATCCTCGTACATGTAAAATATACGAATTATTGTATCGATCAAAACCACGAAGATAAGATCGAACGTGACTGTCTTAGAAGATCTTGGATACGAGATTAAGTTCGATTTTGTAAAGTAAGCATATTAATCAGCAGGTAATGTCAAAATTGCTACGTAATGCAAAAGTATTTAATATGACCATGTACGTTTCCAATTTAATTTTACACCTGCTGATAAGAAGGATTAATAAAAAAGAGAAATGATAAGATTTAAAAATATTCTCATAAATGTTTCTTATTATAATTAGAAATTAAAAATCTATTTTTTATATTCATATTCATTAATTGAAAGAATTGTTACAAATATTTTTTCTTATGTATACCTCATATTTTCATCGGATAATGTTGTAATTATTTCCACGATGTTATTAGGTGTTAACACGTATTCCACTTATCTGAAATCGAGTTTTATTTTGTCGAACACCCGTTCCTTTTTGATCGATACAAACGATAGAAAAGCATTGTGGAGCTTAATCCACCAACAAGCTCGGTGATTGATTTCGTGTGTATATATATATATATTCTTCAGCTTCTCCTTATGGAACGTAATCGATCTTTTCCTTCGAACCTTTTTTATTATAAAGGAGAATCAGTTATCGCGTTTGCTTTCCTGTTAAGGAGTTCCGATGAGAAGTTCTTTATTCGACGGTGAGACGGCAGAAATAAGATTTCCATTCGAGCCCAGCTTGAAACGTACAATTTTTGTATCATCAATCTTTCAAATTAAGTGGAATATAATTTTATTTTTCGATAAATTATGTATAGAAAAATAAACGATATTAAATGATTAATCTTGCATGCAGCAGCCTTCGAGGTATTAAGTGTGAAACGATTGCATTCGTCGATATTATTCTCCAATTATCGTTTATTATTTTTGTGTTATCAATTCTATTTCCTAGATATCCTAATAACAACTATATAATTTCCTCTCAACAATTTCCTCTGTTTCTTAAATAACAATTTAATAAATCTTCTACTATTTTTCATAAATAATATTTTCCTTCATTGTATAATTAAGAAAGAAAATCACATACCTTCAACGATACTCGCAGAAATCTTGCGTTTGATGACAACGAAATGAATCTTCCACTTGATTATCCACAAAAACATAAACAAGCACACCCACACATTCATTAATTTTCACTTCCATCCGTTTCACTTAAAGATTCACTATTATTACAATTTTTCCTTTCTCTCCCATTGAAAGCAAGATGAAGTAAAAGCTTCGCATGTAACCAACGCGTAATTACGCTAATATGAACGCGATATATCGTCATCTTCATACGAGGGAAGAAGACAAAAAAAAAAGAAAAGAAAAGCCAGTTGTTTCATAGTCGAAACAATTCTTCCCGTCGATGGAGAGAAAGCTTTTCCAATGGCGCGGGCACACGTGGGTGGGCGCACAAGGGGGAAAAGAGTATGGGTCCTTGCAATATGTCGCATAATTCGACCATTTCTCATACCATTTCTCCTTCGCGTTCGTTTCGAAGGGAACAAACTTCGAACATGTGTACACGCGTGCATGCACGCTTTCGCCACTGTTTCATAAATACGCGGAGTGGTAGTCGTTTGCTTTCAGAGACAAAGTCGCGAAATCGATCCGGGAAATATCGAGAATTGTATAGGATTTTATCTCGCTGTGGGGGAGGGAGGGAGATCGTCAAGATCGAAGGTATTCCCGCCCCCATACGTGTATTCGAAGAAATATGCGTGGAAAACCTCGCGTACAGTTTCCCTTTTTTTCCACGATGAAATACCATCTCTCTCCTTCCTTTTTCAAACTGCGAGCGTAGAGTCGATATTTGGCGTATGATTTATTGCACATTCGCACGCTTCTATTTTGCTTTTTTCCACGAAGAATTTAATATCGTAAGAGATAACGTCGTGGAGCTGTAAAAAAAAAAAATATAAAAATAAATAAACACTCTTTCATATCCTTGTGATCAATCGTCATATTGATCCTTATTTTATATTTAATCAAGAATTATGTAGAATATGTATAAAGATTCGTTGATTAACTTTGATTCTATGAAACTCGTTGGTTACAGAAATGATTATCCCACGAATAGATGGGGTAGAATAAGAAAGTTGGAAGAAAGATTCGATGGAAATGCTCGGTCATTGACAGCAGGGTCAAGTTCCAACTTGGCAGACACCTCGTAAGCTTCTTTCCTTTTGCTTACAATGGCGTCAAAACATGCAAAATTATTTCCGCGGTTGGTAGCATTTCTCTGAAACCACTTTGCCACCATGTCGCCCTGCGCGTAGGCGGTGCACGTACAGGCGAGACAGGAGCAAACAACGTTTGCATGGGAGACAACATTATCATGCAGGTGGATACAAAAGGCTCCTTTGTAAAAGGCAAGGTGAAATTGCCGTTGAAAAAGCGTGTCGAGTGTTTCTGAACCACGGGCGGAAGGAGAAAGGAAGCGTGGAAAGATGGTAATTCCCCGAGAAAGTTTCCGTCTTTCCAGGTCGAGCGGTGATAATTTAGCGGAGGGATGAAATTGTTGACCTCGTGTCATCATCGCGAACATCCCGTCAACAGTTTGCTGATATTTCGTAAACAACACGGGTGTCCTGCGAAATCGCGAATCCAAGTGTCACAGCTTTACTCCATCCACGATTTCTTTCAATCTTAACTCTGATATTTCTCTCCAATATTTCTTTTTGCTTTTGTTTTTCTTCTTAAATTTGTAGATGAATTGGAAAAGTAACGTGTCTTGCTCGTTCGAATTAATTAATTTATTGTATCAAATAAATGTTGATTGTTCAAATATTTTGTTTGAAGATTGTCCAACTTTGATTAATTTATATCCTCGTTTATGTGCATATGCACATTTGGTCTACTGTAATTTGATTATTAAAAATGAAAAGTAAAGTATTCTATACTAAAGTATATTTTTATAATCGAATTTGTCGAGAATTTGATAAGATCTTTGACAAAAAACTTAAATTTTTACATTAATATTCCATAATCAAATGTCAATCAAATGTCTTCAAAACAATCCTCTTAAAAACAATTTTCCCCAAAGTTTCCCAATCTTTTTCAAGCTCTTTTATAATCCACACCTCCATCATCTAATTAAACAAAATGAAGAAAATTAATACGATTTTGCTTACATTAAAAATAAATAAACATTAAAACTCTCGTTAAGTGAAAACGACATCAGCGACCACTTTATAGATCAGGTGCCAAAGCGAACGAACGAATGAAAGTGAAAAGATATAAATCTTCTAACACATAGCGCGAGTGTACTGTGCATTAAATGACACGCCTGGTCGTCGTCAAACGGTTAGGGAAATGTCGATGGCCGTTTAAGGAGTTAAGGCTCGCCAACTCGTTCTCTCGAAAGTGTCATTAACGCGGGCCAAAAATCGGTTTTTCATAAAACGCGCGCGGCGCATCTTCCTTAAGGGAGGGGCGGGGGGAAATATTCATAACCCTGGCCTCGACCAGGGTAACGAACGAAAGGCTAGTTGCGTCAAACGCGCGTCGCACGAGAAATTGGTATTCGCGGCAATTAACTTCGTCCACCTAGTGGAACGACAACCTATCCAATCTCGTACGCGGTGACATTTTCTGATTCGATGCCCGGCATTTCGCGTTATTGGCGTGTAACGAGATGCTTTTGAACAGCCGCGAATCTAATTCGTACGTGAACTTCATTCACAATATATATCACGTGTTCCGTTTAACCGATGTATCCGTAGTAACGCGTTCAATTTTGGTCCTTGAAATATTAAACAATTGATATATATTACGATTCTTTTCAAATTATTGATTATTTCCTTGAATATTGGTTAAAATGATGAATAAATAGATTAAAGGATTTGTATATAAAAAATAATGTTGATTATTCTCTTGTTAATTATCCTCTTCTTGGGATATTTTTAATTTTTCTTTAATAAAATATCCATTACATATTATTAAACAGTTCTGTGAATGGTAGTTTTAATTATATTAAAAAGAATGTGTCTAAATCAAATCGTGAAATTAGTAGATAATTGAAATTGGACAAGGATTTGTTATAAATTGTCCAATTGTTATTATCCAATTAGATTTTAACGTTTTAGATTTCTATTGGAATTTTGAAGGTAAGTCAATTTGTTACAGTCTGTAAATGCAGTCTTGAAACTATTGTCAGTTCAGTTAACTAATAGTCGTTGGTGGTTACAGTGAATTATATAACCTGGTGATTAGTTTCACAGTGTTAAATTAAGCTGGGTAAATTGAAATACAATAATTGGCATATATTTATTAAATTAATATATTTAGAAATTATATTAATAAGTTTAATTACTAGTAGTAACAAATTTTACTTTTTAAATGTTATAATTTTCATTAGAATCATTTTAAAATACATATAAGAGAAATAATTATAATTTCCTGTTAATAATTGAATAATTTAATAAGTTTATTATTTGAATCTTTACTATATGCAAATTACTAACAAATAATTTTAATAAAATCTTTGTCTCTGTATTTTAAAACCTTATATATGTGCTTTATGTAAATTATTATATAATATTTTTTTATAATTTTGACTTTTAATATATTGTACATTTAATCGTTCTATATATTTTCTAAAAGTACGTTCAAACTTTGATATAAATTCTATAAATTAATACGTTTCGTCAATGCTATAAAAAATAATCCATATTAAAAGGATTTAAATCATCTGATCTTCCCGCGATATTCCAAACGTAGTCTTAAATTGTTTCCCGACAGATGCCGCATCGGTCAGGGGCGCGAAGTTGAGCAATCGATTGCGATATATCGCAACAGCCCCGGCGCCGAGGGCGAGGCGCATGCGCAGCGCCGGCCTTGCCGCGATTGGCCGGCGATGATGTCATGCAGTCTCTCCCCTAAGTCTCTGATATCATCTGCGGGCTTTTCTGCAGTCCACACCGATCACTCGAGCGGCATAGCCGCGTCTTCGGAGATTTTACACCTGTGCTCGAGCTCGTCCACACTGTGTGTGCCCGTGGACCGACTCCAGCTGTACTCCAGCCTCTTCCTGCCTTCCGGTCCCGTCCTTTGTGCGAAAGGTGAGTCCATTTCTCCAGATGAATCGCAATAATCGTGCACGAGCTAACGACCTCGCGACGTTTCGCCACTCACACATATACCGCCTGCTTCACGTACGTCTTCACTTTCGCGCGATCGTGTGAGTATAAACATATATTTACGTGTTCAGTGCTCGTTTTTATCGCTATGTTTCTACCGTACACTTAATTTCATGCTCGATTTCTTCGCGAAAATTATATGCTATGATATTTTCGGAGTGAATGGCGGGCAAATGTAATAGACAAGGATAGCCTATATATATCGTTATTACGCAATATTTGAAGCGGGAAAACAGTAGCACTGAATACGAATATATATAATTAATAAAAATAAAACGTATTTTCTGTATATAATAAAACGATTTGTGAAATTTATTACGATTATATCGAAAATTAAAAATATAGTATGAAGTTAGAAACACGTGGTCGATTGACTCGTCGCTAATCGATTGTTCATCTCGATTCGATTTCTTGAATATCGAGATTTGAACGGACGACTGTGGCTATTGCGTCGTATTTTTCGGTTGTGTAGTGCGTAGTTTCGAGTAACGAAAATGGATAAATACATCTGGAATTTGTTATCGGGAATATTGTTTCGTAGAATACACGTGGCAGGTCAAGTTTTTACTCGTGTTCTTGTGATAATTTCGGTCTCGCGTTATTATTGTTGTGTGTACCGTGTAACGTATATGTGACTTCGTGACGAGGTTAGGATGCTTCGATGTCGTTCAACTATTCCTGGAACTATAATTTTGAAGCCAATTCTTCGAAAAGGTAATGTTATTATTACTCTACGTTATTGTTTTTATTTCTATGTTTCCTTCTGTGTTCTTTTTATATCACTTTCTATTATGTATAAGCAAAGGTTATTCTGCCTCGTTACTCATGTTTAATCGTTAGTCGATATATTATTTTTCAAATAATATTACATATATATTTTTACAACACTATCATTGTCATATTATTTATCATTTTAACTTTTCTTTTTAAATAAAACTTTCGTAAATCTGTAATACTAATATAATACTATACATATACTGTACATATACATACTATATACGTACTATATATATATACATATACACACACTGTATGTATACTATATATAATACGTATATAATAATATTGTTCATTTTGCAAGAACAATATGGATATTTTATACATATTTTAACACATTTTTCGAATGTACCTTGATATAAAAGAATATTTATTCCATCGTTGGGAGAATTTTAACGACACGAATTATCGAATCATCGCGTTTTCCGAGCGTTTCCGAGAAAAATTCGGTCCTTCCGGTTGAATATGGTCGTTTCTATTTACCGTACTTTCCTCTCATTAACGCGGCCTAAAATCTCACGAGGACACTTCTGTTTCTCGTTAACGACGCACCCATTCTCTTTTAAGCTCTCTCATCGGTCTCTAAAAATCGAAACGTGCGTGAATTCGCAATAGAAAGAATATTGAATGCGTGTCTTTGTTTTTCTTACATATATATTTTTTTCCAAATTTTTATTAGTTTCTCGCGTTATTATAATATTTATTCTCATTTTAGTTTTGGTATCTTCTTTTATAATAATTGTAATTTAGATTATATCTTATTCGTACATTACAATAGTTTATAAATAATTTTCTACTTAATACAGTCTTATATTTTATGCAATATATAATACTTTTTCGTTTAATTTATATAATTAATATTAATTCTCATCTTAGATATAGTTTCGTTTCACAATATTTAATACATTTTGCTGAAAAATTAGTTTTAATATAAATAATAATATAAAAAAGAAAGAGGAAGAGACAGATTTACTTCAATTCTTTGAATTTTCTTAAAAATTCGAATAACACGATTTTGCAAAATATATTTCAATAATTTTAATAGTTAGTTTTTCGTAATATGATCAAATATTAACAATTACTTATTTTTATTCTTATTCTTATTCTTTAATCTGTCTCTTCAAAAAATATTCGCTTCGATACTTTGTTCCATTTAAAATTATATGCTTTTCACGATTTCTCGAATCAAGAGATGAAACTTGTAGAACGTCTATTTTTCACATTTTTCCCGTTCACTTTCATATCGATAACCTTAGGACAGCATTTTATTACTGTGTCGTTTCTCAATACCGATGCAACCATCGCGGTTATGCCACTGTTTCCGTATATATATACACGTATATACATCTCGTGACCGCGTCGATGGCTCGTACATATATATTTCGAATCCCGCGATTGCGTTTCCGGGAAACTTTCCGCAATGAAGTCGATGAACGGGTAAAGTTTCGACTGCAAGAACTGATAATACTGCTCCATTGAAAAAGCGCGCCAACACAGGTCGATCTTGTTGCGTAGGATTAGAAATTGCAGGAAATGTTTCCGGATATTCTGAACGTTCTGATATTATTCGTGGTAAAATAGGAATCTGAGAAAGTTTCGAGTTTTCTTTTTTTTTTTTTTGCTAGTTTTAAAAATTAAATTTTCTATGCGAATTTGTATAATGAGTTTTGAATAAATATATTGGGAGATTTTTTTTATTAGAGGATAAGGATTAATTATTTGGAACTTTTGATAGGAAGTATGTGTTAGATTATGAAAAATTTTTGCTCGTTAGGAGAGTTGAATATATATAAGGGGAAATTAGGATAGATATATGGGTGGTGAGGATTAAAATATTTTGGCAATTGAGATATTTGAATGAGCACATTAGGAAATTTTATGGATAGTAGTTTGTTTGAATTGGGAAAGAGATATTTGAAAATTTGAATAAAAAATTGGTCTAGAGGAAGTGCATTAGGAAAATTAAATATTTGGAGTCTCGAAATTAGGATATTAGGATAATTTAATAATGGAGAAAGTTAATAAATTAGAAAATTTAGGGAATTAGACAGTAAGAATTTAGATAATATAGAAAATTAAAATATTAGGGAATTTGGGGAGCGTGTATGCGTAAAATATAATTTTAAAAAATATAAATAACAAAAAATTAGTATCTCAGGATGTCGTATATAAAAAATATTAAAAGAAATTTAATATTTTACCATTATATTTTATATTTTCCTTACGACTTTAATTCTTCTTTCATCAAAAAACCTCTTTGAAACCTTTCTTCTCCTATTTTCTTCTTCTCGTTGAAATTGCAACAAACGAATTCCTCGTTTGTTTTTCCCAGATAAAAATATCTTTCATCTCATTATTAACCATTCCAATTAATTCCAACTCTTGCATTCCGAACTTCTCGATCCCTTTTTCCCTCGATCGAGTCGAGAATTCCAGTTTTTTTCTTTTTTTTTAAAGAAACTCTTAGGAAAGCTAAAAGCTAAAAGCTTCTCATTTGAAAATTAATTTCTTTCGCGCTTTCGTCATATTTGCAAATTGCCATTACACGAAGACGAATTCATTCGACGATTCAAACGTACACACGTCGAGTTTTTCTTTTTTTTTTTTTTTTTTCCCTCTCGAAACGAATCCTTCGAAGAAACGTTTCCCTCGAATTGTGTATCTTCAAAGCGTTTCCATTTCTTTCATGGATTAAGAAACTGCAACGCGGTGCAAGATTGGATAGCTTGCCATTACGTTTTACGAGATTAATAATGTTCGTAACTGACCATTGTCTACGACTTTCGCGTTCAAAACTCTCGATCGAAAGCATTTTGGAAGCGTAATATCTCAGGATTGTTCTCGAGTAAAATATTCGTCGTGTTATCTTGATACACCGTTATCCCCCATGCGGTGAACGTAAAATTTTATTATCGTTCTTGAACCGGTAATAAACCATTCCCTGCCGAAAGTTGGAGTCGTCAGTTTTATTACAAAGATCCTTTAACTTATCGAATCGAGCTATAATTTCAAGCTAACCTACCATAAATTTCAACTGTTCATTATTTAGAAATTTTCTCTTTATGATGGTGGAACACCTGCTGCTGTGTGGTCCTTACACAGGGGACACGTTATACGTTTATTTCTTCTTCTTCTTCTTCTCTTTTTTTTAATATGAGTTTTAGAATATGTTGTAAAAGTTTCGGTAGTGAAATTCTTCTTTGACGACTTTTCCGTAAAAATTGTGATAATATAACGTTACGAACTCTTTTGTAATTTCGCGTTTAAGATTAATTTAGAAAGGTATTGTCCAGAAATTCCTCTTTTTAATAGGTATTGTTCGTTTTTATAAGAATTTATATAAGAATTTTATACGATTGCAGTAATTTTTTTTAATTTTTTGAGAAATATTTTTTGGTACAATATACAGGATGAGTTATTTAAAATTTATTTTCTTCATCATTGCTTCCATTATTAATAAAAATCCAAATTTTCTTTGTCACAAATCATATAACAATTTTCAAAGCAATTTTTATATATCTTCTTTTGTATATTTTCAAGCTCATCCTGAATTGTGAATTCGTTTGTTTCTCACATTTGTTAATTAGATTGAAAGAATATTTTTCACGAACTTTTAAACTTATTCTTCGATATTATTTATTTCGTTCAATACTTACGAATATACTTATTTATTACGTGTTCGTGTAAAATTATTTTTCAATAAAAAATTGGATTTATTTGTACAAAAGAACTTTTCATCTTGTCATAGTTTTAGAAAATCCGCGTATTTTCGATAAATAACACGAACACATTTATCGTGAATAATAGACATCTTTGTCTCGTTCGATTCACCGATGCGTTTCAATAAAATGAACGTTCGTCAATACTTCATAATCACATCCATCGAGAAAATATTCTTTATCCTCCTTTTCCCCATTAACAAACAAGCCTCTTATATTTTTCTTCGCATCCCAATAACTATCCCTACAATTAATGAAATATTAGAATAATTTACACTCCAATTATCATATTTTCCATTAAGAAAAACGCAATACCTCGTCTCAATCATTTCTAATTCCCATAAATATCCATCTTCTATTTCTCGAAACAAGCAAACAAAAAGTGTCGTCTCGCTTCTCTCGAAATAACATCAACCGTCCCAAATAAATATCAATTTTAAAATTATTCCATTTCGAAAAAACTACCAATATTCGCAATTCGTAACTTTTCAAATTTCCTCTAAAATTATTCCATTTCGAAAAAACTGCCGCAATTCGTAACTTTTCAAATTTCCAATCGCTCGAATAATTCATCCGCCGTTTCTTCAATAATTGATCGAACGATACCGTCTCTTTTCACCGCGTGCGTGCAAACAACGTGTTAACCCTTACACAAAGTAACCAGTTTTGAACGCGTATTTGTACACAAGCGTGAATAATGTATGCGAGTCCAGCGGTGAACGTTTACGTTTTTGGACACTCGTGGGGGTTGCTCGTGTTGGGAATAAACGTGTTGCAAGCCTTGGCTGTCGTTTAGAGCAGGCCTTGTTTATGAACAGACCACGAAGATATGGTTGCTGCAAGAAAAAAACGTGCGTTTTAGGCAGGACGATGTAGCACCCCCTCCGTAGCTCACTCTCGAATGGGTCCCTCGTGCTTTAGGGCTATCGAACAAGTTACACCCGAGAAAACTTACGGGACACAAAACGATGTATGTAGACGCTATAAAAAGGACACGTGTCCTCTTAGTAGTTTCGTTCCATCCACTATTTTTTCCATCCACGAAGTTGATGAAATTAAGGGATCAGTAGAGCTTGGGAGAACAGGATTTAGGATAGGTAGATTTTATTCTCGAAGTCTTGGCAATCGTTTAATTTATTTCTAAATTATTTCTTAATTTCTTGGAGCAACATTTATGTAAAAAATATACGATTTTGGTATATTCGATTGATAAAATTTAAAAAAAATAAGAAGAAAATTGGTTTACATTAAAATCAAACAGATTTGTTGGTCGTTCATAGGCATATTTTTCATTTTTGGTACAGGAATGCGGGGGGACTATATGAAAAAAGTTGCGCACGGGGAAAAAAAAATATCAGAAGAATATTTTCGATGAGAGGTTCACCCTCGAGTCTAGTGGGCCCTTTGCATTTCAAGAATACCATTTTCGAGGTCCACCCTCGAACCTTTACACGCTTTCCCTTTACATACCACCCTCCCTCCTCACCCCCAGTCTTTTTCTCTCTTTAATTTCGTTTGCCGTCAAACTTTTTCGGCCAAGCTTTCGAAACTTTTCCATAGAAACAATGTGAAATACTACAAACGCTCGAGGATAGTTACGTTGTTGCTATAGTTAATTAAAACGTTTGTTTCTCCCTTAATATGTTTTTATAATCATTCTTCAATTTTATTTCGATAATTGTATCTATTATATCAATTTATTTCTTGGTCATCCCTATTTTTCTGAATACTTCTGTACGTCGTTCAATTCAGACGGAATCCATTTATCTACTTTCTTACTCGAGTCAACCGAGGAATAATCGGTCAAATGCTTGACTTTTATTCGGGACGTCATTTCTTCTGCTTTTCCTCTAATACATTAAATGTATTCTCTTCCTCTTACTTCATTTTTACCTAAATATCCTTAAATTTTATTCCAAATCCAAATAAAATTGTACCAATCAATCGTAACGATTATAAATTTCACAGTAATTTCTATTTATCTTCCCTTTCAATTTCAAATCAACGAGAAAGATATAAAAAAAATATCCACAACTTCTTTTAACAATCGATCAAACAATTATTCCTCTTAAAATTTCCTAACACTTTGAAATTTTAATCTCGTACAAAAAAAAAAAAAATAAAATTCAAGATTGCCTCGTTGAAAATATACTCCAATAGCAATAAAATTGTTCCATACACGAACCTAATAAAAATCGTGGGTAATAGATGATCGGTTATCAACATGAACCGTCCGTGCTATATCCGCTCCCCTAAATTATCCGAATCGTTTATCTGTCCAGCCGGAGGATACACACGTTTCAGGAAATAATTACGCCATTAACGCGGCCGAATAAAAGCTGCGTGGAAGGGGCGCGTTAAGCGTTATTCGTGTATCGTTAACACGGCCAGTTCGATCGAAATCGAGGGGGAGAGGGTGGGGAAAAAAGCTTGGAAAACTCGGGTGCAATCGTGTAAGGCAAACAACCGGGCGCCACCGAGTGTTCGATCGGGTTATATTATCGCCTTTACACCTCCCTCTTCCTTCCTTCATCCTTTATCCTTTCTTTCGTTGCACCCGCATTGCGGAAACGTTCGAAGAAAGGACGTTCGAAGATTCGTCAAATCTCGACGGGGGGGCAAGCTAGAAGAATTTGGAGTGATTCCAATATCTAATCGATGGATCGTTGCATCCTTCTCGCGCTTAAATGATACGCGATTCGGTGGGATAGAGACAGGATTATATCTGGAGTCGGGATGTAAGTTTTGGAATCTTGGAATGGTTTGAGGGAACGAAAGTTTAGGGAATTAGATATAGTCGAGGTTCGATTAATTAATCGATTGAAGCAGTTGAAACGCTTTTAGTTGTATTGGTGAAAGGGGGGGAGGATATATGGGATTGCGTTTGAACGGTTCTTCTTTTGATGTGGTTAGATTGCTTGCCGGTGAACGTTGGGTAACAATTGGAGTTAGTCTCGAGTGAGTTTCGAAGATGATGAATTTTTGGGATTTCTCACGTTTTTGTAGAATTGAACTCACACTGTTATTGTTAACAGTGAATTGTATTAATTATTTGTTATTTTAATTATACTTTGAAAATTATGAAATGTAATGAAAGAGACGCGAGGTGATCGAATTTTCCTTCTTTATTCGATCGATTCTCATTGAAAAATCTTGGAAAAAAAAAATCAATCAGGAAGGATGATATTTAATCGAATGGATGAAATTAGTCTTCGACACATACACGTATTGATTTTTAATCATCCGTCGTAATTAAAAATATTAACTGTCAATCGTTCGTTGTTAGTTTTTAATCGAAATTTAATTAAAATTTCATCCGGTTTACATAAACGTGTATATGATATTAAATGAATACTTTTAACGATTAATATTGACACTGGATGGACTTGATATGAAACCAGAAATTTTTAATTTCGTAAATAAAAAAAAAAAAAAGGAAACAATTTTAATAAGTTAATCGAATCGATTGTTGAACAATTTATTAATCAAATTATTCTATCTTTAATCGAATTAAATATTATTCGTTTATATTTTTAAAATTATCCTGAACTTTACACTTTATACTGTAAGTTCAAATTTACATCGAAATATAATAATCGATTTCCAATAAATTTTCTGGTTTTATTAATCAATCATCTTCGAGACTATTTCGCAATTTATTTCCAACGAAATAATTCAAATTTAAGAGTAATTTCGAAAGAAATTTTTCCTTCTCCATTTCGCGAATTAAATCTAAGTAAACAACATACACGTTAACCGTAAACATGAACATTCGTTTACGCTGTCGGATTGAAACTATCGTTCAATTCTGTATGGGCAAAATTCGATCACTTGTGGTCAAAGATCCGAAATTGACGTGCTTTATGTACAATATACAATATTGTGAAATTGTTCGCAGTGATACAGATCCAACGTGTCGTACGGCAAACAATTTGTTATCAAATCAATTTAGTTTCGATCGTGATCGCGTAATTGTTCGAAAGATAGAGTCTAATCTAAATCTAAAAAGTTTCCGTTCATTATTCGTAAATACAATGCCGCGACGTGATTTGTATTCATGTAGGGATTAAAGATTCATAAGCCGGATTGATTATGCATTTTTAACGCCGCCATTCACGTGAAAATGCGAGAAAAAAGGGAAAAGATTACGCAATATGGTGATTGAACGATGAGATATTTAAGTTTTCACAGAGTAAGATAGAAATCAACTTCGTCGTTTATTTTTCTTTCCAAACATTTAAATTTCTCTTTCAAATATATTCTTTTTATTTCATTTTTTATTTTTTA
The DNA here is from genome assembly GCF_003254395.2 of Apis mellifera. Lineage (NCBI taxonomy): Eukaryota > Metazoa > Arthropoda > Insecta > Hymenoptera > Apidae > Apis > Apis mellifera. The sequence goes on from NC_037643.1 coordinate 5,547,657, forward strand.
TTTCGCGTATGGCGATAGATGGAACTGTGACGAAATGGATTATCGATTTTCACAAACATTAGAATGAGTCATGGCACCAACTGAATGCACTTGCATAAAACAGCTGGATGCGGGGGGTGTTAGATTCTTATAAGGGGGTGACCCTGATCCAGATTGATGTTCCAACAGGATATCCTTAACGTACCGTGTAATTCGGTTCTTCTTTCTCATTTCGAAACAGTTTGAATCGATCATTCCACAATCCCATTTCGATACATCCTATCTACTTTTCTATTTTGATTTCTATTCATCTTGACTCAAATATCCATAACTCGAATAAAAATATTCATCTCGTATTCTTTCCAATGAATAAAATGATATTTTCATGTTTCTTCGTTTCATCAATTTGTTTATTCAATTTGATAACACAAAATTGTACTCTCAAAGTGTATAATTACATCTCCTTGGAAATAATTCGTTTCAAAATTATCAACTATCGATGTGATCTATAAAAAAAGATTAAATTATTCACTGTAAAGATTTTAAATCTATTTATCAAGCATACCTACCTATGCAACGAACAATTAACATCCATATGCAAATATGCAGATAGAAATCTCCAATCTCCCCAATGCGATATACTTCTTAATATTAAATGTATAGCATCGTCGTAAAAGTTGAAGCTATGAATATTCACCGATAAAGAAAGAAAACCCTTTGCGGATGGAGTAATCGAGTTTTCGACCGTTTCTTTCCTCCTGTTTCCTCCTGCCCCGGTTGTAATTAGCCGCGCGTATTCCACCATGTCTGAGCGTCCTTCTCTCCCTGGACATGGATTTACGCGTTTGTGAAACGTGTACCTGACACGGCCGCGCGCGTTGTCGCATTCCTCGCCTCTCGCTCCCTCCTCGTTTTTCCTGAAATGAAACGCAAACGCGTGCACGACGTCCATCCAACCGTGCCTTTGCCCCGTGAAATTGTAATTTTAACCTTCCCTCTACCTTTGTGCACGCGATCCTCTGTCCCTATACCGCACGCTTCGTCCTTATCCTCCTCCTCCTCCTCCAATCTTTTGCGCCTTCGCTCGTCCTCGTCCCTCTTGCACACGGTTAATATCCCTCGTCTCCGCGTTCCTCGCGCTCGTGGAACACGATGTGTGAAATGTGGAGGAGTTTTCGTCTCTTGTCTCATGTCAACATCGTTAATTATTATTCTTTGTCGATTATTAGTTAAAAGGTGCAGCAATGATAAATGATAGATAATTGGATAATTTTTATTATTTTTTTTATTAACGTAGGGGTGATATTTGATTTAAATGCTCGCGTATATCTTGGAAAATGAAAGAATATATATAAATTTTAATTCAAGTTCCCTTTAATCTTTGCTTCTATCGAGCTTGTCCCCAGGACTCGTTATATGCCCGCGTTCCTTGCATGCACTCGCTCGTGGAAACTCGTGATATATGAAACTTTTACTATCACCATCGTTATTATTCTTTAGTTGCTAGCGAAAGATAAAATTTCCTTTAGCATTTTAAGAGTCGGAGAAATTTCCTTGGGATAACGATGGTTAGATTTCTTCCTGCAAGTTTTTACTCAAAAAACGCGTGAAACTTTAGATATTTCTGGAAATATAAAAGATGTACAATAAATAAATAATGAATAAATAGATACATACATAATCGAAGTTCAATATTTTAAAATAATTAAAAAAATAGTACCATTTCACGCGAGTTTCATTTTTCACACTTCTCTTTCCTTTATCGATACACCATCTTTTGTAAAGTATTCCATAACGAAATTGATAGCTTTGATAAAATTTATCGCTGAACAATTCGTTCCCAAAAGTAGCACGCTCGAGGAAACTTGCTGTCCCACGTATATTGCGTATGATCGCGTAATCGTGAATGTTTGGCAACTTTTAATCAAAATAAAGTTATATCTTCGTGATTTTTCGTTAAATAACCGGATGCTTCCTCTTTGTTTGTCCACGATCGTCGAAAGAAAAGTCGGATAGCAGCTAGAAAAATTAAATTTATAATTGAATAGGAGAGGCATGACGATATTTTCTTGAATTTCTCTCTCTCTCTCAACTTAAGCACGATCCACACGATTAAACTACTGCATATTCCACGAAAATTATAGTCCGGAATACAATTTAACCGAAATTGCTCAATTAAAAGTTACAAGAACGGGCAATACGTTCGAGCTCACAATTAACACTTCGTCCTTATTTGCATACCCTCTCGAAACATCTCTCTCGTTCGCTTTGAGACGTCATCTTTATGAACAAGCAAGTTGTCCGTCCACCAAGCAGTGGCAGAGGTAATCCACGATACCTGGAGGTATCTCGACGAGGGAAATAAACGTGACGTAGCCCTGGGCGGTGGAGACACCGCACGGGTGTAAAGGGTATTTCATATATATATATATATATATAGAGAGAGAGAGATGGATAAATGTAGGAAAGGAAGAAGGAAGGAAGACATCACACGCGTGTATCTCAACGACAAGGAAAGAAAGATGAAAGATTGGAGGAAGGAAGGAAGGAAGGAAGGTTGAGGCACGCAGCAGGGGCGTACTTATAAATCGCTTAATCGCTGTTTTTCACGGATCGAGAACTCGAGAAAAACTCGAGGCTGTTCCTGCCCCTGCTACGTTTCGCGTGGCAAAGCACTCGGTCGCGTTTCGCTCGAGAATGCTTGATGCCAGCGAAAAGGGATTCGAGCCTCTTTTTCTTCCTTTTCCTTTTCGATTTCGCCATTTCTCACGGCCTTGACGATTCACGTATTTCGTAGCCGATGTCACGTTCTAACCTTGCGATTTTTGAGGCGAGGGGGTGAGGCTATTGAAAGAAAGTTTAGAGAGAGGTCTCGCGGTTGGGAAACAAGATTTCGTTATTGGAGAACGATATTTTAAGATATTTTTTTAAATCAGAAGCTCGATAATCGTTACTTCAGGAATGAAAAGACGTATTCATTTGATTACAAAGATTGATGAAAAATATATCCCAAATATACTTACAAGATATTTCCTCTAAAAATCGATCATTCTTTTTCTCTTTTTTCAAAAAAAAAAAGTTACTTCAGGAATGAAAAGACGTATTCATTTGATTATACAAAGATTGATGAAAAATATATCCCAAATATACTTACAAGATATTTCCTCTAAAAATCGATCATTCTTTTTCTCTTTTTTCAAAAAAAAAAAGTTACTTCAGGAATGAAAAGACGTATTCATTTGATTATACAAAGATTGATGAAAAATATATCCCAAATATACTTACAAGATATTTCCTCTAAAAATCGATCATTCTTTTTCTCTTTTTTCAAAAAAAAAAAAAAGAAGTTTCAAAATATCGTAATGGGGGGGATATTAGTCTCGCTCTCGAGTTTCCAGACACGTCCGCGAAGGATCGAGCGGAGATCCGTGGGTATCGCATAGAAGAAAGCAATCGCGGGGACGTCTGTCGTCCGCATTGCCTCGAGCGAGAAGCCGGATTTCCATCGATCCCCACCCCTTCGTCTCGTCGCCGCGTTCGGGGCCGCGTTCGTGGATGACGTCCACCGGCTGGAGTTGGCTTTGCTTTCACGGAGAAGTGTAATGATGGTGCGATGACGGCTGTCAATATGTTACCTCTCGCCATCTGGCGTCCCCGCGTCCCGCCTGTTTGATTACACGCCGCATTCGCGTTGGCAAGTAAACGATTGAAGCGAAAAGGGGGACGTTTTCGGGGGATGGTGGTTCGTTTATATCGCGTATTATTGTCGAGTTGTAACGAGATTGATTAAACATTGAATAATAAATTTCGCGCTTAGATGTTGTTTCTCAATTATAGATATAGTTGAGTTAGTTTTTTTTTTTAATCTTATAACTTTTTAATAACTTTTTTTTAAAAGGTTAGAAAAATCGTGTCGCGGGGTAGTTTGGATAGGTATAAATGTATTATCGTTTTACGACATCGAATATCTTCTCGCGTTTAATTATTATATTTCTCATTTTCGCGAAAATGATATAGTTGTGCAAACTAGGGAGATAAATGGACAGCCCCTTTAAGCAATTAATTAATCATTAAACGAGGAATTTGCGCAAAGCGGCGAGGATGCAGCTAATAGAGTTGGTCAAACACGGATTACAACTGTCATTAACGTGAGCCAGTGTGTAATATATTAGCCTGATGAGTATGGATCGCAAAACGGTGTGCGCATTAAAGATGTCAGAATTTCGATAATGCTGCTGCCTGTATATTTGACAAACATTCGATCGTCTGCTTGTATCGTACCAACACTTGCTTTGATATATCAAGCACGTATCTTCCATCAATAATTGGGCCTCTGATCTTTGTTTATCAATCTCTCGTTGTTTGCGTGTGGTATAAAATATTGGTTCAATCTTCTGAATTATTATTATTCTTATATTATAATCCGTGATATTTTTAGAAAAGAATCTACATAAATTTTTGCGTACACCGATATTTATCCTTGACATTTCGAGTTTTAATTTGAATTAAAACTCACGGACGTGAAGCGTGTCTTTCGCTTATACAAATATCTTTTAAGATATTCTTGAAAAGGAATAAAGATAGTTTAAATCTATTTTTAAAAAAATCAGACTCGCACAAATCTGTCATTAATAAATAATTCTACAAAGCGTTTCAATTAAATTGAAAAGAGAAAAAAAGAAAATTCCTTCGTCTCGCTCTTTAACTTTAATTGACCCACTTTTGTTTCTCATCCGACCGTGTGCACCGGTAACATCGATTACCTGTCCGCAACCCTGGTCCCGTCGTCGCCATATCTCTGGCATATTTTTCAACCGAAATTCCAAGAAATTCTCCAACTTTCTCCCGTATATCTCGCCAATTTGTATCCCTCTCCTCCGATACAAATCGAATCCCTCTCCAATCTCTCCAATCCCATTTCGAGTCGAGTGACATCTGGAAAAAAGGCCATCGTCATTCATCGTGATTTGTGAATGGTATTAGCTCTCGAACGATATTAATAATCGAAAATTTTCGAAAATTTTCACCAATAAGAAACGGAGATATTCCCAATTTTGTACAGAATTACATTCGCAAAAAGTGTGACGATGGTACGATTTCGATCATTCGTGCTTAGTTTCGTTTCTAGTTGCGTCGTTTAGACAAACAAACGAGCACGGATGATGATTGTCGGCCATGGATCGACTTTTTAATTACAAGTTACACTTGGCGATACAGGAAGGAATCACTGTCCGACTGTCAATCAGCAAGTTTTCAATCAAGAACTTTTTTCCAACAAAGCTGGATATTGGATAGCGCGTTTTACAGGCAACGTTTAAAATACAACATTGCGCTCGACTTTGACTTTGCGTTATAATTTATCGAGCATACGAATTTAAAAAAATCGATCTTAAAATTTAACCTTCCTTTTCTTTTTTTTAAATACATACAATTATTCAACGCGTGATCTAATAGAATATCGTTCTTTTCAATATTTTCCTCGTCCACGGGAAGAATAAAGGGGAGGGGAATTTTTCGACGGTCAATAAAAAGGAAAACGCCTGTCGTTGACACGCGTGTCGATAATGCGAGATTTCGTGGAAAAAACGACGCGATAAAAACGGGCGGGCATTAATCGCGAATGCAATCAATGTCGGCGATCGCTTTAATCTTCCCGCATTTTCCTTTTCCCGTATATAACTTTCAATGTTTATATCTGTATGATAAATCGATTAAAAAAAAAAAGGAAAAAAGAAAAAGATCCATGTAGAGCAACATCTGGAGCAAACGTTCTGACAGGTGTCGATGTATCGCGCTAATTGCACGCGTAATGAATGTCCACATGTGTAGATGATGGAAATCGATTCGAAAGAATTAAATGATGGGTAAGGGGGAGGGATAATGAAAGGGGGAAATATGGAATAAATATTTGCGTTTAGGATGAATGTTAATTTGATACGACTTATCGGTATAAATTTGACGTTGAAATCGCGAGTGAAATGTGTAATTCTTTTTTTATTATTGGATTTAATGGGATTTAATACTCGCAGATAGAGATATATCTTTTTCTTTGTTGAAAGACACGTACACATTTTGAACGAAGCACAGTGTTTGACAAAGTATTTTTATTCAATATTTTATATAAAGTATTGTTATTTATACTTTTTAAAATGCAGAAATAGATTATAGAACGATATATAGAAATATTAAATAATTTCATTTGTACTCGATAAATTTTTAAGGTTAATCTTCAACGAGGATGAAATCGTCTATGAAAGGTTATTTTTGATTTAGACCAGGCTTCTTTCAAACTGTCTGCCATCAATTTTCCATGCATATCCATCTGTTTCCCTCTTTCTGAATATTTCGTACGTGCGAACATATACGAGCTTGTGTGAATATTTTCGGTGGACTGGTTGTCGCTTTCGTCCTTCCTGTCTCAATGTTCATCCAGCCTTCATTTTCAGCTTTTGAAACGGGCGTTTTCCAAGCTAGGCCCCTCTCTCGATTAGGCAGACGTTGGCATTGTGATTTTTCTTTTTGTTTTCTTCGAGAGATGGAACTCTCTCCACTTTTCCACATATCGGTTATTCTGGAATAGAGAAAAATAGGACGGGAATTAATTAAGACGTTGAAAAATCTTCCTTTTTGAATACGTGGAATTGTAAAAAAAAATATAAATAATAAAAAGAAATGCAGCAAAGCACTGGTGATTAATGAAGTTAATAAATTTTATCGTGACGACTTTCTTTTCGTTCATCTCAATTTTCCATTTTTAATTAATAATCTGAAATGGTATGGTATTTTTATTAGAATTTTTTTTCACTTAGTTAATTAGGATTTTTTTTATTTTATACACATCATGATATAAAGAATTAAAATAAATAGAAAATATGCAGGGTAAAAAATATAATGTACATAATATACTATACAGCTTGGAGGAAGTATTTTTTTAAAAGATTTAATTTTTAATTTTATTTATTTTTTTTTTTAACGAAGCTCTTGCTTCGAGGGAAAATTTATTATAAATTTAAATCATTTTTGTTAAGAAGCCAGATAATATTTAACGAAAAATTTGGAATGGAATATTAAGATGCATCGAAACTAATTACTCTTAAATTATTATTTAAATACAACAATATTGAATAACTCGTGTCAATGTAATTACAATTATTACCGACTTACTCACGTGAGTTACAACTTAATGCTCGTATTCTCTTCCATCCAAGATATTATCTTTTTGCTCCTATATATATATAATAAAATGATTTTACAACGAATTAACCATTCATTGTCCGTGGAATGGAGGACATTTGTGACAAGCTTGGCTGCTCGTGTTTCTGTAATTAAGGCGCATTCACACGGATCACATTGGGGTGGCGTTAATTTAATGGCTCTTGATTGCTCGGTGCAGTAATTGCTACGTGGACACGCGTGCAAGCCCTTTTTATCATTTAGGATGCTTGTTCTGCCTTATATGTATTGTACTTGACTGTCGTCTATCCACCAATGCGAATAATTTCTTTATTATTTAAAGCAACTTATCCACTGCACACGTGATGTGTGCAAATCTTCTTCCTCTTTCGACCATTTGAAAACAAATTAACTTGAAATGCTAATCTCAATAATTACTCTTGAATTGTTTCCTTCGTGAAAATAACTTGCAGATGTAAGAGTTAAATTAAAAAATCACAATGTATTGAAAACGCATCGGGTTTTTTTTAATTACATAAATGATAAATACAATTTTTAAATGCACATTTTGCAATTTTTCGATAAGGAAGCATAGTAATCTCGTAAATGGTTCCAGAAAAAAGCCTAAACTTCCGCGTTTTCAATGCAAATGGAAGCATCAATTCGAAACAAAAATTGCGACGATTCTTAGGAAAAGTTTTTTCCCGGGGAATATCCATCACGCGACCAACCACTTCCCCTAACAATCCGTTATCAATCTTGCTAATGTCGTAGCTTCCACCTCCTTATTATCATAACGCGGTGTTGTCTGAGTCGCATCGCGATGAGTTTGGAAACAACGCCTATTTGTTTCCTCTCTTCTGGAAAGAAACGTTTGCTTTTTCCTTTAACATTTTATAAATCTTTCTCTTCTTTTAACTCCCTTTGTTTCCTGCTCCTTTCGTTAGTTTTCGATCGATTTTGGATTTTATAACTAAGGAATAGGTAAGCAATGAAGGCTGCAAGTGATTTTGCCTAACTATATTTAAGACGAAACTACTGTGAGATAGGATCAATCTGTCGAAAGTTATTTTGGATCAGGGTTAGGATGTTACAAGGAAGGATAAGTTTTTGACTATATATTAACGAATATAACAGATAGATAGTTTTTCTATTTCTTCATTTTAATTTTGAATTTTTAAGCAACAACTAAATTATCAGTCTCTAGCCTCTTAAAATTATAATACATTATACAATTGTTTAGTTTCTAACTTGATAAATTTATTTAAGAATTTATTAAACTCTCATTGAATTTATCAACTTACTTCTACGTTATATCTAACAGTAAAATTACCATCCCCAGAAAATTAATTTCATAGGAGAACAATCTACAAAGTTTTTGGCTCGTTTGAATTCATCAGTCGTGTGAAAATAAAACTAAACGTTATCATCTAGTTCCAATTAACAATCATTGAGATTATGCAAATGTATCGTAATAAAGAGCACCCCCATTCTAATTAACTGGCATCATAAACATACGTCGTGCGTCATTCGAAAAGGGACCCTCCTTTTTCTCAATGGTGGGGTGGCATACGCATACGCCAAGCGTAGTATATCCCAAGAGCTATTTTCCAATTGACCAGTATGCTTAATTGAAGTCAGGGGTCCGTGGAGTCGAGTAGAAGCGTAAACGATCGTAAAGCAATGGGGGCAGGTCGAGACCGAGGGGGTTGCGTAAGACGGACGCAGTCTGGATTCGAGAACAATAGATTTAAGGTGCTTCTCGCTCGATCTCATGAATCTTGCGCACGTGACAGAGGCTCGGCTCGGTCATTCGTTTCGAAACACTTTAGTTGGACGAAAAAAACACTTTCCAATTCTTCACCTCCCCTTCCCGATTATTCTCTTCATTTGAATCGAATTCGCATCTTTTCTTTTTTATTGAATCGTTTTTTTGTAACAAATGGAAAGTGGTAATTTTTATTATTGTTGTTGTTACTGGAGATATAAATAGTGTTTCCTGTAGGATGTTGCAATTTTATCCATAAAATTTGTATATACGATATTTATATCAATATACATTCTTCTGAATAGATGTTCTTTCGCGATAAATAATTTTTCCAAAACCTTTAAACATTCAACCACGATATATATATATATATATATTTCCTCTGGAATTTGGAGGGATCTTGGAGCAATCTTATGAATCTTAGACGCATGACACCTCGCAACTGTGGTCAACACAGGGGTGGAAGAGAAGAAGGAAATCATCCATCTCTTGCACCCTTCCCAAGTGTATTCCGAGGATTTAACGGAGCTTCTCGAAGTGTTTACTTACGTTGAGCCTCGGTGAGCAAATTTGCTCGAGCGAACTCGCTGATTATCCGCTCGAGAGGGTGGTGAAAAAGCTTGAGGTAAAGCACGATGCATATAAATTGGGGGTCAAGAGGATGGCTGGCCTTCCCTTCCCGTTTTCTTTTTTTTTTTTTTTTTTTTCTTATTTACGTTGATTAAATAACGTTGTTCGAACGAATTTTCGCGTTGTTTCCTGGGTGAACGGGTGGATAAATGGAAGATACGCGAGGCACGTATGCACGATTGTAATAACGTTGAACGATTATAAAGGGATGAAGTTATCGTTTGTTGCATTCCAATTACTTTATCCGGCTCTTTATTGCCGGTGATAAAATGTATATACCGGTTGTATTAGTGTAATTACGACGGGCTTCGTTCAAATTTCATTACCATCCTTTGTGTTATTAGTTAGAAACAAGAGACAGGTTTAGACAGGTTCGATTCGATTTGGATTAACTCGATGCTTTTTATCGTGGAATAGTTGATATCGATTGTGAATATATAAGTAGATTGATGAAAGAAATAAATCAATCGATTTGGGAGTTTCTTCTATTTTTAGTAAAATTACTTTTTTAAATTTTATATTTGCACAATTAAAATTCTTCATTCTAACAAGAGTATTCACTTTCAATACTGTTTCGAAGTAAATTCTTCTTTCGTTATCTTCTTTTATTATTTCTTAATATCCTTCTTTTTATATTATAATATCAACGATATGGCATTCGATATATTTTTATAAATCATAAAATTTTAGGTTCGATCTTTGGATCATTTTTATATATCACGATTTTCCATCTTCCTTATTTCCATGTCGTATGCGTTTATATTTATCATATATAAATTTTAAACGTGTACACCACTTTTCAAACTTGGATAAAATATTGGGACGTAATTATACGCTCGAAAAATTGATAAAACTTGGTCGGAGAGGGTAGTATTCACGACAACGGGACGAAGACATTTATTTTTACAAATAAACGTCTGCAAAGTCCTTTTTTTTTTCCCCTTCTCGACGAGTTTCCGCTCTCGACGATTAATGCACGCACCGGTTCATCCGCGCGTTTATCGGCGTTCCATCTGTGTATCGATCGAGAGGAGACGAGAAACTTTTTCCATCAAGCGGAGAATAATGAAATTTTCCACGGAGATGCCATACCGCCGCCTCGCTTCCGCGAGTTTACGTCGAAATGACGATTGGTTTTCCTTTTCTTTTCTTCTTTTTTTCTTTTTCTTTTCAATATACGTTGTTTTGATATTCGCATAATACGAGCTTTTTCATACGCGAATCCTTTATCTCTTTCTCGTTTCTCTTTCGCTTGTAAATATTGGGGCGAAGTTCGGATTTTCGTATCAAAAATGTTTTTGCACCTGTGGACAAACGGTCTGTTTAAGATCCTTAGTTGTATTATTTTATAGAAATCAAAAAAAAAAATATCAAAAGTTTTACCAGAATTTTTATCCAAGTTTCTTCTGATTGCAAATTAGTAATTAGTCGAAGTATTTTAAATGCAGTCAGCTTTTCAATCCATGAATGCCTTTAAAGATATTAATAATATAATATTCTCGTATGTTGGAACGAAAAGAAAGATAAAAGAACGAAATGTCGAAACGTTTCTTTGAACAAGAAATTTCAATGGGATCGGAGTGGCAAAAAAGGTTATTACAAATGTGTCGAGAGTCTGCACATAGGGAGCTCTCCCTCTCCCTCCATCTATTTCTCAATTTTTACATGGAAATCGAGTATGTCAGAAGGGCCAAATCATGACGAATTTCACTCTCAACAGACTGACGTAGATATTGCATACCAAATAATTGTACGAATGGAATATTTTAGAAAAATGAATTTCTTGGTTCGAAATTGTTGAAACAAGGAGCCATAACTAATTTTTTAACACTTTATCTATCCAAATACAAAAATTTCTATCCAAAATAGGAATTGGAAAAAGAGACTTACGAATCTTCTACTATTAAAAACATTTTAAAAGAGCATTTCTATCTATCGTTTAATAAATTTCCATATTAAAAATTAATATTCTACAACCAATATTATTTCTTCACAAATTTTAAAATACTTCATCACCTCGAAATCCCCTTACAAATTCTCACAATCAGATCAATAATCTCGCTCATCTACCAATAAACCCGAGAAATTTCTGCCAATCACAGGCATCCATCAATCAACTCGAAAACATTCCAAAAGCATTGAAATCCCTTCTTACCGAATCAAATGCAACCCCTCCAACCCGATCCATACTCCACTTTTACACGTTACCCAATAAATTAATCTCCATTATTCCACCGATAGCCTCTCCGTTCCAACCTCGAAAGGAGAACCGGATGCCCTCCTCCTCCTCCTCCGCGATTCCGATTTCCGAATATCTCGCATCCCCTCGCGGTGGCAGGAATGTGTTCACGTTCACCTCGTGTTTCAATTATGAACTAATTACCGTTGGCGCGCCCGTATGCGTTTGTACACGAATCGTGCAACATCTGTGAACAGTCTGCGCCATCCTATCGTGGCGCCATTAACGATCACGTGCCATGTGGCGTTACACATGTCCACGCGAAGGGGGATCGCAGGGTTTTTCAGGGCTGCAAGACCTGCAGACCCATCCTCTTGTCTTGAAGATCATCATTTGTTCCTTTTCCTATAGTATATCCTTTACAACTTGATTGGTATTATTAATTTTTCGATGATTGTAAAATGATCGATGAATTGAAACTTGTGTAATGAAAATTGGGATAATGTTTTCTCAGAAGAGAGGATCGCTCGTTTACTCTAAAATATCGTTCCATTTATAATTATTCGTGACACGATATTATGTTCATTGATAGTTGACATATTTATCATCCTGATTTATCGACTGTAACTGGAACTATGCAGAATATAGATGCACCGAATAGACGTCGAATATTGAGATATTCTCGAAATATAAAGAATATAAATATAGGCCGATCATGAAAAGGGATTAATTATCCAGCACACGTAATCTGATTACCTAGGCGTTCGAATCTCGTGGAGGCATATGCGTCTCGAGATTATGCCTCGATAATTTCCACCCCCGTGTTGCGCCATATTCGCGGAAAATGAAATTCTCGCGAAGTCAACCGGTTGGCAAGTGTCGAGACGCTGGTATTAGCCGTCGTGCATCCTCTCGTTTGCCCTTAATTAGCCCACGTTGGTTGGTCGAGGTGCACGCAGAGGGTGGTTGAGATCGGAATCGCGAACGTTGGTTTTAAAGAACGGGAAGGGGGATAAATTCGAGGGACAAAATTATTTTCCGCCTCGTGAACGTGTGACGCGAGTTGGATGCACATCCAACGGAGAGGATGGTTACACCTTTCAGATGCTCGTTTTCAAGATCCTCTTTTGACTGGAGATGCATACCGAGATCAACGAGTTTCTTACGAGAAGAGCTTGTTGGTGGATTCGATACAGAGTACGAGTCACGTAGGTGGAAGGAGTGGTACGTTCTGTTCGATTTCTTCAGCTTCTTTTCAGTAAACAGTGTACGTGGAGTGTACTCTTTTAAGGATGGATCGGAAATTCTGGTAGGATGGATTTTAATTCGAAATTTTTCTTCTTTTCTTCTAATTCCAACTTCATTTGTTGCTCATTTTTCTGTGTTCATTGTGTAGATTATTATGGAATATATTCGAAACAACGATATTAGGCTGCAAACAATTTATATTATTTATTGTTCAATTGAGAACATGAATTATATTCTACCAATAACTTTATAATCGATAATAGGAAATAATCGATCAACTTTTCAATATCATCTTCTCTTATGAACTCTTGAACACCATGAACCCTTCGAAATAATAGATTCGTCGAACGATATCGAATCTCTCGATCTCCCCCTAAAACTCAACATCTTAAACCTTGTTCCTCATTTTACTCACACTTTACTCGAAAAACTTGCGGCTTTACGACTCGCCTCAACAACTGTAACTCGGTCTCTCGACGAGATGCAAATCGATCCAAAGGTTGGCCAACCTTCCCCAATTCGTTCGCGACGCACCCCATTTGCAAGCTCTCGTTTATTCGGCAAATCGACACGCGATACGTGGGGGGCGGTTTTCCAAGTAGGAAGTTGTTCGTGGCTCGTTTTACCGATCACCGATTCTCCCTCTGACACGCGATACTTGTCGATCCTTCTCCTCGATGCCCTTCAAGTTTTCAAATTCTACTGTTGAACGCGATACGAAATCAATGCGATCCTCGGCCTGGGAGGATATCCTGAAGAAAGAGAAAGAGAGAGAGAGAGAGAGAGAAAGGTTTGGCGCACATGCAAATGGAGGTTTACCGTGCGCGGGCACGCGAACGGAATCGTGTAACTGCGAGGCTCGGAGATCTCAGGATATGACGTCACGCGCGCTCTGTTGGAATCTTGGTGGCGGCGTGACCGGAATCGAGATGAGACGAGACGAATGAAACGATGGAGGAGGAGTGGAAAGCGTGGATCCTGTGCAAAGTAAAGGAGAAGTTAGTGTTGATATAGTTTTTCATGTGTCGTTGTTCATAGTTATTTCATAAAACGAAGTGAAATTATAAATTAAAATTATATTATACTATTCCTCTCAAGTTTTGTCAAATTAATAATAAACTTTTGAATCTTAAAATTCGTTCTTGAGATTGTAATCTAAATAATAGATTGATTAATATTTAATTTATTAACAAGTCTGTTATTTGGATTGTTTCAAGAACGAGTTTTATTATTAATTTAAGGAAAGGTCTTGAGAGGAAGGAGCATTGAATGCATAGTTTATAATTATACCTCGTTTTATCCTTTAAATAATAGAGTTATTAATTTATTAATAATTATCTAAATTATGCAGAGAATTTTGAAGAAAGAGACGGTCTAGAAAATCTGAAATTAGAATTAGAGTAGAATTTAATTTAGTTAAATTAGAATCATGAATATGTTCGTATTGTGCTTGAAATTTATATTAATCTCTACAAATGTTTCCATGAATGCATTTCATCCCCTATATATTATTGCTTATTCAAGAAATCTATCTTATCTGAGAACCAATCTAATATTCACGTAGCCGGATCCCAATACCGAATCCCAACAGCTGAATAAGATTAGATTCGATCTGATAGAATGCGGAGCATAATGTATATATATTACACGCGAATTCGAAATTCAAATCCTCGCGTGATACGACTGTCAAAGACTGTCGTCGTGGTGGAGGATCTTGCATCACGTTTCTCGATTCGAAATTAAGAATAATTGTGCTATTCTATTTACAATCGAAATTTACATTTACACATCTCTAACAAATTACTAATCAATTGTTGTAAAATCATAAGAATTCGTTATTACAATTTACGAATTCTTATAATTTCATATCGACAAGCAAACCACCATTTTATCGTATAAAAGGATCATTAAATAATCATCTAATATCGATTAATTTTTTTACACGAGATAAGTGTAATTTATCTATACAATACTCTCTCTATTAAAGTTAAATCTCATCTAATATCCTTATAATTAAAGATTTCTATCACTCTTTCTATCACCTCTTCCTCTAATCCTTCCAATTCAATTTATAATTTTTATAAAATCGTTCCTTGACACCCACTCGTCGCAATTAAACGATTACAAACAATAGTGTCGTCGCTTTCCTCCCGGGAAGACAAATTGGCCAAAATTAAATCGAGCCCCTCCCTTTTGTTTCTTTGATTATCCGCTTCTTAATTTTAACCCTTTTAGAATCAAAGCGCGCCACTGATCCGATTAAACCCGATTCACTCGTTATAAACTCGTCGTCGAATCCTCTTCCAATATTTCCCTTCCTCCTCGTGGCTCGCTCATAAATCACGAACTCACGTCGTCACCATTTTCGATATTTATTTCGACGCGAGGGCCACCATCTTCCCTCCCCAATTTCACACCGCGAATTTCACATCATCTTCTCCCCCAACTTCTCTCCCTCCCCGTGGAAATCGAGGACGTAAGGCGACGTGTTCCAATGATAATTCACGACAAACGTTATTCATAGCGGAATTTAGGTCCAGAGGTTATCTTGGCAGGTCCGATTTTGGGGTGGTCCGGCCGAGGGGTGGGATCACCCCTTGCGGCCGGCTCCGCGGGAGGCGGCACGGCCATGCAAAGTGAGCCAGGGGTTGTTAGATTAAACTGCAACCCCTCGCGACGCCCCGGATGCCTAGGACGCCGCGACGGGTTAAAAACAGACAGGAAGAGCATGAGTCATCCCTTAGCGAGGATTCGAGTCCCTCGCGAGAACAAACAAAAATCGCGTGTGGGATTTTTCCGTTGGGAGATCCAGAGGGGAGGGGAGGGAAGGACGTCTTGTGAGAAAAGACAAGGGAAGGAGGAGATCTCTTCTTCATTCACTGTCTTCTCTTCCTTTGAACATCCTTGCCTTTTGTTTGTTTGTGTAGGGAGAAGTGTAGGCTTAAGCGTGTGTAATTGATTGGTTTGGAGAAGGGAAACGGAGGATTTGTTTGGAAAGAACGAAGTTGGGATTGGATTGAATGAGATTGGAGCGCGAGTTTGATTCGTTTAAACTGTTTGGTATTTTTGGTTGAACGATCATTAAGCGGGTCGGATTTTGCTTCTGGATTGTCCATCCTGAAAAATTGAGAATTAGATTTAATATATCATCTTGAACGAGTATATCGATATGTCTGTTTAAAGAAATAAAATTAAAATTCCGCGAAGAATAAAATAATTGGTGTTTGCACAATTGGATGAAAATTGTACTATGGGCGAGAAGCTTGGTATTTACTCAAACCCAGAGGTTGGTCAGGGCATTTACTAATTTCCGCGACAGAGTCACTGACAAATTTTGTGTATCAGTGAACAAAGGGCGAATACTGAAGGGGTTCTAAACAAGTGAGTCCGTAGGGGTCGATTTATTCCTCAAGCTGTTCTCGACATTCCATCCATGAAGTAGACTACACGTATCTATTATTACAAGAGGCCACTAAAGGGTTTCTAGTTTTACCTACCCTGCGATATCACTTTGAATTTCCCTCCCCCTTTTCTTTATATCGGCTCATCGATTCTGTTCTGATCCTTTGGTTAAAATGAATTTTAAACTTCTATTAATCAATAATTAAATAAAACAAATTAGTATCTTCACGAATACAAAATGCTTTAAACAATTTACGATTATTTTCAATTCGTGAATCAATATTTTAACCAAAATATCGTTTTTTTTGTTCACAGGTAAGCGATCAAAATCAAAATCGATGTCAACCCACAACAATCCCGAATTCGTGAGTACCTAATCTACGTGAGCCAGCCAATAAGTAAGTAACTAATTTTTATTCTCCTCTAAAGAGATATATCTCTTTCCATTTCTACCAATATTTTTTGAAACCACTATTCACAACTATATTCGAATCATTGTTGAAATTTTCGATTTAGTTCTATATCCAAATCCAAAAATCTAAACATTTTCAACGTTCCTTCAATTCGTTAATCCTCTCACGTACTTTCTCGGTGCTGTCACGAGTGCAACAGTTTCCGAATCTCTTGATAAATCGATAGTTGGCCGATATCGGTCGTCGAATATGTGGCGCAGATCCAATCTTGCGAATCCTCTGGGAATCGTGGCCTTGTACGTCCCCGGTTTCGTCCCCAAGAAAGTGTTTTAAATCTCCCTGGCAGCCACCCTCGCCCTCAATTATTCCCATGGAAACGATTCCATGCCCGAAACCTTTCCACGCGTCCTTCCAATCTCGTTTCGGCCTCTTACCTTAATATAGGCGCGCGCGGTTAATTATTTCCGTCGACAAAGAAGCTGCGCCGCGAAAACTTTGCGGATGATCGATAATCTCGGGAGAAATTTCGAGCGGCAAAAGCGCGAAGGGTCAGCGAGGCTCATTGATAATCGCGCGGCTCTCTGGACGACGAGGGAGAAGCATACGAAAGCACTTATCCTTTTAATCTTTTAATTACACGCCGTGCCGAGCTCCTCTCCTAATTTCCTCTCCTTTCCCGCCAAACGATTCTTTTGTCTTGTTTTTCCCGTGCGCTGCAGAGATAATTTCACGTTGATTCTTTTTTTTTTGTCGAGCGATGAGAATAGAAGGGGGAGGGAATTTTAAAAATTATAGGTACGGATTTATTTGTTGTAGGAAGTTTGGGAAGGGAGAGTTTGGGGATGAGCATTATGAATAATAATATACTAATGGAAAGGAGTCGATTTAGTGTTAGGATAGTGTTAGGTGCTGATGCATATTTATCTAAATGCATATGCATGTAAACTAGGTGCATATTACATGTAATAAATATGCTTAGTTGCATTCTTCGTATCATCTCTATTACATGCAACACAACTATTATATTATATTATTAAAACAATTGAGATTTTTATTTTATACCTTAAGTTAAATAATATATTTTTGTTCGCATTGAACTTAATCTATATATCTATCTTATAATTTAATTTATTTTTTTTTTTTAAATGAAATGATTGTTTAAATTAGTAACACAATTACTTTTATAATAATCTTTACAAAAATCTTTTAATATATTTATCGCTTGATGAAATTTAAATCTAATTTAAATCTCAAAAAAATCTCAATTATATATAATATATATAATAGTTATATAATATTTTAAATCTTACAAGAAAAAGAAAGCTAGAACTTTGCTAAGCTATTTCTAAAATACGCCACTTCAAGGTCTATTTTCGATCAATCAATATTCCAATCTGTTCTATACGTAGCATAAAAAATTATCCTATAATTTCTCACTATCATATACATATAGATACATAGGCTTCATTAATATTTTCCAATCACTCGAAATTGAGGGGGAGAAAAAAAGAAAAGAAAAAAATATGTAGAACAGGCGAGGTCAGGAAAGTTTCCAGGACACGAGTACCTTTTTTTACGACGTCCTATCTTTCATTCCACTACTACTTTGCACTTTTCTTCAACGTGTAATCCAGTTCTCGCCGGTTATAAAAGAGGCGAGGGAATTGTTCGAGGAGGAGAGAAGAAGTCGAGCTTGAAAAGAAAGAGTTTCGTGGATGAGGACTCCTTATATGGCCACATGTCGTGTCCAAGATCCACTTCACGCCCGCTTGAGAAAATCTTGCTGGATTTTCTGGGCAAGAGAAGGCGGCGAAATCGTGTCGAAGGTGTTCTTTAAGGTGTTTAACTATCATCGTGATGCACGTTCTTCTCTTGGATAGCATGTCTTGAAAAGATGCGAAAGACGCGAGAACGGAATGGAATTCGATGCAGTATAGTTGATCTATCGTCCTGTAACACGAACGAAAACGATTAAGGCTCGATTATTTTGCCGAGTTTTTCTTTTTTATGCGTTGGGGGGGAAAAAAGAGTTATGGTATTATCGTAGTTAATCCTTTTCTTTTGATAGAAATTGTTGCCTCGAATATTGACGGATATTAGATTTAGGCGAGAGGGTTGAAAATAATGAAAATAATAATTTTTGAAAAATTTAACCTATTAAAGATGAGGGAATCAATATACTTAGAGAAGATTAATAAAAAATTTTTTAGTTATACTTAATATAATTAATATATAATTATTAATTTATATTTTTTATATTTTAGTATATTTAATATAAAAAATATAAATGAATATATTATATATTTTTCTCCTCGTATTCAGTTTTGTTTGCACGATAATTAAATATTCATAAATAAATTCATAATTCATATACTAAATACAAATTTCTTAAAAAAATAAAAGAATTAATATATTTATTAAAGATTAATAAGAAATTTTTTAGTTATACTTAATATAATTAATATATAATTATTAATTTATATTTTTTATATTTTAGTATATTTAATATAAAAAATATAAATGAATATATCATATATTTTTCTTCTCGTATTCAGTTTTGTTTGCACTATAATTAAATATTCATAAATAAATTCATAATTCATATACTAAATACAAATTTCTTAAAAAAATAAAAGAATTAATATATTTATTAAAGATTAATAAGAAATTTTTTAGTTATACTTAATATAATTAATATATAATTATATTTTTTATATTCCATAAAATTAATAAAACTAATAAAATTAATTTGTTAACAAAAATTTTTATTTAACATAAGAATTACGAATTTATTTATGAATATTTAATTAAAAATAATCCTGCGAACTGATACGAGAAGAAAAATGTACAACATATTTATTCATATTTTTTATATTAAATATACAAAACGTATGAAATATAAAAAATATAAATGAATAATTATACATTAATTGTATCAAGTATAATCTTGTTAAAAAAAACTTGTTATAAATTTTCCACAAACGTATTAATTCCCTTATTTTTTTCAATCAATCTAAATTAATTTATTAAAAAGAATTTTTATTTAATATACGAATTATAAATTTAATTAATATATATATATATTTTAATATCGCGATACTTTCTAAAAAAACTATTGCTATAAAAAATACGACACAATAATTATCGAAGAATCGATCACGGGATGATTTGATTGATAATAAAAAAATACACAGCGAGAAAAAGTGTATTAACAAAGGAAATAGGAATAAACTACGTTATACACGTGCGAATCGTTCCGACGACTTTGTTGTACTACGGCGAGCTCGCTGTGCGCGTCGCTACGGCGCGCTCGAAAGGAGGGAGAAATGAAAACAGAATCGAAACGCGGTCGCGTTCGATGAATACATTCGAATATATATAATGTATATAAACTATTCTCGTACGTATTATAATTAAATATCGCATATATACGTATAATCGATAACGCGGAATAATTCTAAAACGATCGAAATTGTTTTTCTCGCTCCTCGACGCATACTTTTTTACTTTCATCGAAAAAATACCGTCGACGAAACTCTTATAAATAATCGGATACATCCGTGGCGCGAATAATATCGAAGGAAACAGGAGAAAACAGGGTGGTTGTCTGGTCAGACGAGGCACAATGGTCGTTGGGAAAAAAAGAGAAGAAAAGAAGAACGCGAGAAAAGTAGAGGAATCCGCGTAGCCTGAAGAAAGGACATTTCGCGGAGGACGATTCATTTCGGGCAGAGGACTTTCATTCGCGCAGAAATCGCGAAAGATGAAAGAGGGTGAGGAGAAACTCGTCTTACGCGTCACCCTCCCATTTACATTATGCCTTTCTCCTCGCCTTCCCTTTTCTTTATTTCGTAATATGCCTATCTACGGTTTCCGTGCGGTGTCTGCCTTTATGCAGCTGATGTAAGAAGGAAGAGAGGAGGAGAGAAACCTTCCCCTCTTTGTCTTGGATTCTTCTTCACGTTGTTTAAGAGGACGCGAAGAAAAAAATCGTGGAAACTATCTTCGAATCATTATTTTAAAATGAGTTTAAAGTTTTTGATCTTTGAGAAGTGATCGAGGTAATTGAGTTTTATTCAATTGTTAAGGTAATAGTTTGATGGGGAAAAAATCGAGAAAAATCGTGAAAGTTAGTTTGAAATCATAATTTTTAGGGAATTTAGGAAAATACTTTAGGTTTTTCTAAAGTTTCTTTAATTGTTAGATAACACTTTGGAGGATGGAAGGTATTCTTGAATCGTTATAATTGGAATTGGAATTTAGTAATTTTAAAAAATTTAAACAACGATCAAGAAATAGAATTCTAATTCTTTAGAAAGAAATTTTAAATTCAATCTTATGTTTTAATGCAATTCTTAAGAAAGAAAAGTTAGATGAAAGGATATATGTTAAAATACAATTTAATTTATTTTAAATTCACAATGTATCGGTGTTTGTATCTAGTAAGAAATGGAGATTATGAACAAAGTAGATTTTATATTGGAAAAAGAAATAGGTAGAAGATAGGAAAAAAGAAATTTAAGAGGAAAAATTACTTTCTTACGAAATTAAATTGTTGAATCTCAGAGATTTTACTCGAGCCAGGAAGCCATTTACATTTCTTCAGAAGGAAAATCATTTATGTTTCTTGTAGTAGAGACTTTATACAAATGATAAAAAGAAGTTTTCTAGAGTGATAGAATCGAGTTGTTGTAATAATAAGAGAGTTGCACTTTAAAGGATAAAAAATGCAAATATAAAGTGCATTCTTAATATTTCTTCGATACGATGTAACAATATTATAAAATCTTATTGTTATTACATTATTATTGAATGTAAAAGAAAAAAAATGTAGTTTTATACGAAGATAAAAATTGAAACATCAAATGATATTTCCTTTTTAACAGATATTTCTCCATGGAAATTTTTTAAAGAGAAAAAGATTATCGGAATATAATTTGTAGAATTTTTCTAATAGGATTTAAAATATAATGAAATGATTTAAATGAAACAATAATTTGATTTACTCTACTCTTTTTCTTTAATTTTATTTTTAAAGTTGAAAATATTTCTATTTTAGTTTGAAAAGCATTCTATATGTTAATAAAATTGTTTTACATACATATAGCATTATAAATATAATTTCATAAATATTTATTAAGTTTAAAATACATCCAATACTTCTCAATTTTGTATCAATATTAATGTAGCTATTATTATTTTCAATTCGTGCTAATAAGAAAGTATATATTTGATGTTTTTTCAAAATCTTTTTTTCTTTTAAATTTCTTTTTTTCTCGATTTTTCCCCAATGAATAATTTTTCTTTTAACCTTACAATCTTTATACAATTTCATATCTGTCTAAAAATCTTTATTTACCAAAAAGTATAACATTTGGATCAAACATTTAAAATAATGATCGAGAATAATTTCAATGAATCATTCCATTCCTAACATCGTTATCATCCATTCAAAAAAAAGAGAAACACTCACAAATTCCCACTTATCTTCATCTCGTTAAATTATTCAAATCACGATCATACTACCAACCACTATCAAACCACTGTCACTAGAAAAATATAATTTCAATTTCCAATCATGAAAGAAAAAAAAAGAAACGACTAACTAAAAAATGCACGAACGTGGGGGTGAAGAGAGTCGTCCTTAAAAGATGACGATGTTTTCAAGGGAGATCCCCGAAATGAATTCTCGAATCGAACTTAGAGGGTTCGTGCTCGAACCGTGGGTCTTTTCGCGAGTGCACACAAGGGTGGTGGGACGGGAATTCTCATTTGAGGAATGAACCTGACTCGTTGCTGACGTTGCTGACACTATGCGTGCCGGCCCTTTTGTCACGTCGTAGCGAAAGTGTATTTCCTCATTAGGGCCAGCCTGGTGCAATCCTAGGAGCGAAAGCGCCCGTCTGGTGGGGAGGAGAGTGGTGGTTGTCGACATAGGGGTCGAGAGACGGCAGCAGTAGGATCTCCTCGCTTCGATCCTTTTCCGCGAAGAGACAAAGGACCCTAAGATTTTCTCAGGATTGGATGAATACGCGCGTTTCGTGGTTGCCATTTAATTCCGTCCCGTCTACGAAGACTTTCGTACTCGTTTCTCTATTATTTTTATTTCGTGTTGTTGAAAAAGAAATAATTCTAGGGAATTTTATTATGTCGAATGGTTGGTATGAGCTGGATGCGAAAGATTCTACGGGCTTGTCGATCGACTTTCGATGGATTGTTATATTCGAATTGTCAAAGAGGAGTAATTCTAGGGAATTTTGTGTATCGAGTGGTTGGCACGATTGGTATTTCTATCGGTACTTCCATTTTTTTACTAGTTTTCGTATCTTATCCCCAATTTTGTTAAAACTTGGTTCGTTAAAACTTTGGTTACTTTTATATCGACATCAAATTTTCGTAATCACGTCTAATATCGTTAAAGAAAAATAATTCTAGGTAATAATCGATCGGTTGATACAAATTGGATGGAATACAGATTCTACAGAGTTTTGATTTTTAATGAATTCTCACGTTCATATAAGAAAGACAATTCTAGGTAATTTTATTATTGGTTGGTTTGTATCTCCTCATCATCTTTCCAAGCATACGGATAAATTACTTTTACACTTTCCTACTAGTTATCTTATCCTTCCAACTCTGTTAAAACTTGGCTCCAGAAACTTTTATCTCGATCTCGAAATTTCAGAGAAAGCTTCCCTATATTTCCCTTCGCATGGATTTTCCTCCACGTTTTTTTTTTTTCCTTCCCTATTTTCCTTTTGTTTTCTCGTTCCAACTCGAGCTGGGAAACGGAGATACACAAATTCGTTCCGCCTTTGTTTCCCTCCGGGATTCCTCGCACGCCTTTCCGTCAAACGTTTGCGAGCACGAAATGGAAAGCATATTTTTGTAGTGCACGCTCGAACAGCGTGCAGCGCCGGAAGGAAGTTCTGTCCCCGTGTCGGTGACGTGTGTGCGTGCACGCGTTCACAGACATAGTTTCTGAGCTTTTGTGAAAAGTTGAACGGATTTTGACAGTTAGCGAAGAGTTTCCATTCAACTGGTCGGAGGCGACGTTACGCTGCCCTCTGTTGGGACGAGTAAAACTTCTTATCAAGTTCTGAACGCGCAAATTTCGGGAATTTTTGTGGAATTAGATTTCGGTGTGTATTTCGTTTGGAATTTCATTGCTTCGAAAATTAATATTTCATAAATTTGTATAAGCGATTTAGAGGAATTTTTAGAATCGAAAACGTGTAAATTCTATTTGATCCTTTGTGAAATTGATCTTCTTAGAAATGAAATTTGAATGGATGAAGAAAAATTTCAACATCAAAATTTTGATTCAAGGAAATTGTATGAAATTTGAATATGATTTTAAATTAATTTCATGAGAATGTTAAATCATAATTCTCTAATTGAGTTTGAAATAATAGAAAAAAATTATGAAAAATTTGAGAAAAAGAATAAATAAAAATAAATAACTACTTTTAAAGTAATTATTTATTCATTATCAAGTATATTTTTAACAAAACGTTACGTAAAGGAAAGAACGATTTAAATTCATTTAAATTCCATACATTTTTCATTTAATCCTTTTGAGAATCATAATTCTTATATTCTTCGCGCAATTTGATAGAGGGCTGCTTGCGTAATATGGCATTCGTTAACGTATTTTTAATTATGCGGCATAGATAGGTCGCAGGCTGTAAATGACGGCCAGGGGAATAAAACGGTGTGGATCTTGACGAGAAGAAAGTTTTAATTGCGTTAGACAGCGGGTAACTTGTTACTTAGAAGTGGAGGGTAATATTTGAATGCAATTACGCTTCCTTTGAAACCATCTTCACTTCCCTATCAGGTATTCAGAACAAATCTGAGATTCATCTTTGCGACTCTACCATCTAGATGATATGAATTTTTATTGTTTTCTTAGAGTTGAAAGGTTGAAAAGTCAAATTTTGAATATATGAATCTAAAATTATATATAATATAATTTTATTCTTTTCAAACTTGCTTCTTCTCGTTCAGTATATCCATATAGCTTTAATGATATAATATAATTGTCAATACAAATTAATCTTTAATTATATTAATCATAATCACACGTATTTATTATTATCGTTAATCCATCATCAATCGTTAATTAAATCAATTAGATTATCATACATTTTACATTACCAACATCAAACAATTATAATAGTTTAAATTTCCAAGTTGTTATATACACAATTAAACTAGAATCATCTAATCAAAACGTAGGCACGTATCATTACAATTTTCCTTAATCAATGTTCAAATCATTCGCTCGTCGAAATTACACAAATCCCTCAAGTCCAAACAAATCCAACTCCAAAAAAAAAAAGAAAAGAAAACCCAATACTCCCAAAACATCCTCCAGGCGGAAATTCTCTCATAATATTTCTCATAATCTTCGTTCCCCTGGCATCTCCCCGGCTTCTCCTTATTTCTTTTCTCTCTCGAACACGATCGGTTTTCGTCCGTCCATCCCCCCCTTGGCCCGATACCGCATACCAGAGTTCGATAATAGAATTTGGCCGCCCTTCGCGGAACGCGCATACGTTCGATCGGCAGATATGCAAATGATTGCCGTGGGGTGCATAGAGAGGGATGCCAGAGCGGGAGGGTGGCGACTGTCGGGAATCCGTGGTCGTGGAGGAGCGAGGTCGGTCCTCCGCAGACACCTGACAACCGTGGAGAACGCTCCTCCCTTTGGTGTTTGCTCTCAGGCGGAAAAACGCTGGCGTTGTCCTTCGAAGGCTTAGCCTCGGTTAACGACAGGAACACGTGTTGCGCGGCTGTTTTCCGTGAATATGAAACGAGACGAGTCTTAAGATAACGTTCGGGGTGCGAAAGAGTTACGGTGTTATCCTTTGGGAGCACGAAGGGGATGGTTTTCGTAAGGGGATGGTGCACATTCGTGTGCTTCCTTCTCTTTTATGTTTCGTTTGGATGGATCATAGAGAAAGAAAGGGTTATTTATTTGTTTCGCCTATGGAATGATTGTAATAATTTAATTTAATTTATTTGGAAATTACTTGTAATTCATAGTATTCTTATGTATTTGAATTATGAATTTTTCCTCCAAAAATTGTAAATTATATTTCGCGATATTTTATGTTAAAAACAATCGTCGATAGAAACAATGGAAACATCCTCCTCTAAACAACGAAACTTCCAATTAGCAGCGCGCAGCCCGTTGAAACCACCCCTTATTACCTAGAGTCCATTGCCCTCGCTATATCTATTGCACATAAGCATACCTTTCGCGTTATTACGTATCAAAATTATCCATTCATTCCCGTAGAACGTTTAAACGTAATTCTTTAATCAATAATTAACATTAATTTGTTATCTTGCTTGTATATACGTATCATTACATTTGATATCTTTTAACGATATTCTTCCATTTAATCATAAATCAATTTTTATAAAATTCGAAAGATTAAAGTATTAAATATACTTTTCTAAATAAATTACTTCATTCGTGTTTCCCAATTAATCGGATTTATATTCACTATTATCAAAACGTAATACTTTCTTTTATTGAATCAACACCTGTATATCGATGCCATCTATTAAACACAGCTCCACACTTCCGATTCCCTTCTCGCATTACAGAAACAACGTAATAAAAACGTTGATCCACGATTCTTGCTTCTTTTTTTTTTATCAAAGTTCGAAATTTGCTTTGTACGCCCAACGTTCGAGGGGGGTGGATTCATTAGCGGTCCTCCTGTCGTCTGTACGGATGAGGCACCCTCTCGGTGGAACGCGGTTTAGGGTTGGAGGTAGGTTGATTCCTGTGTTTGGTCAAACAGACAGAGAGAGAGAGAGGAAGCAATGACAGAGGCAGATCAGATACAGCCGCAGCTTGGTAACGCAACGAGGTTACCAAGTTATTTCATTAAGTTGGCTTGGTAATAATTATCGTGCGGTTCGCTCGTGCAGCTTTTTTATGAAATTTCGTGGCCCTTGCGAAAACATTTTTCTCCCATTCTTGTACACGCAGCCTGACGTAGAAGGAGCGTCTGCTCGTTGTTGTCTCGTTGGATCGTGAAACAAACCGGGATTCTTTTTCATTCCAATCCCTTTTTTTCTTTTCCTTTCTTTTTTTTTTTATATCTTGTTTCGTCTATTCGGTATTGTGTTTGTTCATTCGGTCGAGGGATATTTGGAGTTTCGTCGAATAAACAGGAGGAGGAGCGTCTTTGGTTGAATTTTTCGAGGGGGAGGAAATCTGGCCGTGAATCAAGGGTGATTATTTCGTACACGGGTTTTCTCTCGTTTCATTTTTGGAAACTAAGTGTGCATCGAGCGTGAGATGTGTATGTATGTGATCCATCGTTTTTACACGCGCTTTCGTCGATCGAGCCATGCTTTTCTTGCCTCGATTGTCTATTGTGTATATCTATCTATGGTTATTTCAAAGCTTGTATCGTATAAATGACGTGGAACGTTTTTTGGTGGTAGAAAGAATGATGGACAATAGAAAATATAGGTTGATTTTGTAGGCGTTATCGATTTTAAATATTTTTCAATTTATTCGAAATTATTAAAGACGATGACGCATCCAGGCGTTATGTTATGGAGATTCGTTGTTATGGGGATTTGCAAGTCACGGTTATTAAAATATCGCTGGTCATCGTTTTCGGATATCGATCTGGGATTAAACTTTCTTTAATAACCTTTCATAAACGATAAAAGTTAAAATTGCAAGGTATATTGCTTATCCTTTTGATTGTAAATTTTAATTATTCCGAATTAAAAAGATTTCTTTGCATCTCGACTCGATATAAATAATTTTATGATATAATTTTATGATTTAAACAATAGTTGGAATAGCCAGTTAGATTGTATCGAATTCTATGTATGTGTAACATTATAGTTAAATATTTATCGTTGGTAGGAACGATTCGACATTTTCGAGAATATAGGTTTTATGCGCGGTTATAGGCGAAAGCATAAGAAGAGGAGGATCAGCAGGGAATGATGTTTACGCGCGAGAAATCGAAAGATATCGGAGCAGTCGAGACCCTTCGATACTTTTCGCCGTTTCCATCTCGCTTTACCCCCTACGGATAACCACCCTTGTGCGAAAATCCACCCGAAGATCCGATACGGGAGATATTTGCGCGTAATTTGAGGATATTTGTAGCGAAACCATTCTCTCCTTCGATCGCGTCTCATGGATGGAAGATTTATCTGCCACGGATTTCAATAGAGGAACGAGAAGCGTAGAATTTTTGTCTTTGTTAACCAATCAATTCAAATCGATCGATCGATCGTCTCGTTTCGATGATATTTGATGAACTTAAAGATTAAAGAAATGAAATTCTCTTTATATTTCAATTTAACACAAATTTAAATCCCATATATCTGAAAAAATTAATTGAAAATTATTACATTTTCTACTAAAACAACAAAAAAGAAAAAAAAAAACGTTCAATACGTTTAATTAAACATCAAAACGAGAAAGATACGTGACTTTCGATCATCGTTTCCATGAACATCGTATGGGGGCACGTTCCACAACAATTTTGGCAAATTGGCTGAGCTGGAAAGTCGAAAACTCTCCTTTTTCCTCCACCCTCCATCTTTGACATTTTCCCTCCCTCGTCCGGCAGGTTACAACCGTCCTCTGTCTGCAGCAAATCCGCCAAAGTCGGATCCAATCTCAGGCTTGGCGTGATTCGCTAAACCATTTAGAGGGGCGGCAAGGGTGGTCATCCTCCCTCCCTCTTTCCGTGTCCATTTCCATGTGGCTCCTCGTTTCCGAAATTTTCGTGGTTGCACGCGCGCGGGGGAAGGGAAAGTCGGTCCTTTCGCCACGCAAGATGGAGAACAACGAAACCACCCCATCCCAATTCCACGGCCAATTATGTCCCAACGTCGCGCGGTTTTAACCCACGCTCTCGGGGATTTCTGCTCTCTCATCCCTTTTAGACTCCTCGTCGTAGACGACGTCGTAGCTCGGATTGTTCTCCTTCCCTGCGTTCTTCGTCTTCCCTTCCTTTCCTCCTCTTCTCTTTTTTTCCTCTCCTTTTCTTTTCCCCTCCCCTACCCCTCTTTCAATGGCCAGTCTCGCCACGACCACCGAGCCCTAGGTCGTGGTTTTTTGTTCTCTTGTTCCTCGGAACAGACGCGTGGACGACGCGATTGTTTTTCTCTGGCAGACGAACGTCTCGAATGGTGGTCTATCTTTAAGTATTGGTAGATTGAAATGGTGTTTCTCGGATGCTTCGGTTTATGGTTCGGGGAATTATGGTTGGAATCGTGCAGGAAAGTGGTTTTCTTGGTGTTTGGAACTTGAAGAGGTATTTATTAATTTATGGAAATGGTATAGAAGGTTAAGAGATTGAAATGTGCAGTTTTAGAAAATTGTTGCTTATACTTTTTAAATTTCTTCCTTAACATATTTTTTTATTTCTTTTTTTTTTATTGTGATTGACTACTCCTTTTGATTAGAAGAAGGTTAGAAGCTAGTCATTCAGCGAAGATTCCAGTGGTAGTACCATTAACACGATTGTCTCCAATTTTCTCGTTTTCCTTAAATCCTCTAATCTTTAATCGCATACGTGCTCAACTTCGTTCTTCATCTTCTCTATATAGGATTTGTTAAATCCTTAAATTTGTTAAATTTATCGCGCAATTTTAAATGTTTCATTCAATATAAAGATTACTTATCAATCTTTCCAAAGACAATATAAATATCGTTTGCTAAAAACGATTAAAATTTAGGTGAAAACAATTTATTTGTGGAAATTCCTCAAAATCGTGGAAAAGAGAATTCATATTTGTATTGAATTAAGTTTCACGTGTACACAGAAAATGTTAAAAATTGAAAATAGAAGGATAGCGATGCAATCCTTGTCGACTGATTTTTGATACATCTAGCAGAGTAGTGTGCGTGTACACAGACGGTGTCTGGCTCACGGACGGTTCAAGGGTGGTTTAGGGGATGAATGCACGAGGGGTTGGTCGTTCCACGGATGCTCACAAACTGGCCGGAACTAAATACTGGAACAAAAGGCACGCCAGCGGCAGTGCGAATTAAAAATGTCTTCGAATGATTGTGGTTCCCTCTGAATCGTGACTTTCGATAAATTCTCTACAAAAATAATCGAGAAGAGTCGTTTTTACCATACAATTTTTTTATAAATAAACGCGACGAGTAGATCAAAATCTATTTTAAATTTCTAAATTAATAAAATTCTAGATTTCTTGAAACACTGGAAAATTATATAAGAAAGCGATCCAGTTTTGTTTAAAATAACTTTTTTCATCTGCAAAAAATAAAATTCTAGGAAGAAAAATATATTTCTTCCTAATTAACTAGTTGAGTGAAAATAAATTTTAACGTCGATCAGAATAAACAAAATTCTTTCGTTTAACGAAAGTAACACGGAGAAATTTCATTACATTTTACGGTCTACATTCCTGTTCGCGTGTTTCCCAACGCAAAAAGAGGAAAGGGAGGAGGTAGAGGGGGTTGACTTTATATCATGGTATACATGAAAAAGCCTGTTCTTCCGGCCGGGTTAAAATACCGCGCGCTTGCATGAAATATTTTTAATGCTTGGCTTTACGGCTGTGTAAGGTTGGATTAGCGGATTGCGAAAAATTCCGGGACGTCGATCTTTTAAACGATTTTTAACGAAGTCGTTATCGTTACCCTCTCAACATTTTAGTGGGATAGACGAAGAAGGAGTTAACTCGTCTAATTTTTCCAATAGTTAAGTAAAGTAAAGGGAATTTTAAAAGTGAAAATGTTTCGTAAAAGTAAGAATAATTATCGAAATATGAAAAAGAAAAATTAATTTAAGATTAATATTATTATTCTGACATGAAATTTTGACTCGAAATTTAAATATAGTGGATTAATTTAATACCATTGATTATTATCAATCACAGATACAAAAGTTTAAAAACATTTCGATATAATCAATCTTCTTCAATAAAGGAAATATAAATCTAGAAAATCGAAACTAATATTCGAAGAAAAGAAATTTGCATAAAATTTTATTGCACATCGACCGACCTGAAAAGTATCGATTGGACAATTATTTTTCTATAAAAAGAAAGATCCATTTTGTTTTCTTTTTCATCTTTTGATAAGTTCTCAACTTCGTCCGGTTTATGGTAGACATTTTTATTAAATTCCACCCTTCCTGCAGCGTGGATAGGGTCACTGAGGGTCGAGTACGGTCGATCGAAGTCACGGATAGAAGGTAAATAGACTCGCTGAAAAATCGGCCAATTCGGGCTGTCCAGTTGGCCAGAAAGAGAATGTTCGAAAAGACGTGGCATCCGTTACAGTCACTCAACAGAAGGCACAAAATGCTTTCAATTTGTAACTTGACGTCGTTTAGATTTACCCCAGTGATCTCTTGGCAACGAGTCCATTTCTGTATTTCGTTTTTCCCCGTCCAAATGTTTGTTTCGCCAGAATATCGAGTATTTTCAACACTTTCTTTCCTTCCTTTTCCACATCTAATTTCCACTTCCAATTCAACTCGTTAATTTCTCAAAGTGTTGTTTCCATTGAGATATTAAGATTCTTTAGAATCTTGAAAAATGAAAATTCCTTTGAAATATTCGTTCGTGCTAAAAGAAATATAACATACTTTGTTGCTTTCACTTATTTAATTCATTCGTAGAAATATGAATCATCTACGTGTCACAATTATTAATTATAATTCCAATAAAAATTTCCATTTCCATAGATAATCGAACGAACGACTATTATTAAAAATCAATATTCCATTCCAAATATAAAATTCACAATCCTCCAATCAAAGGGATCCAGTATCATCCATTCGTTATCCGCTCTGAGAAATTTCTAAACCGTCTCAAGACACCCACTATCTTCCTTCTCCAAGAGACTCGAATCAATGCACTTTGTCCAGTTCGTTACAGTCCATAGAACGAGATCTCAAGACGCTCGTTCGAGAATAGATCCTTCTTCTTCTTACGTTCTTCCACGGTCGAGGAGTTTCTCCCCCAAGAGAGAGAGAGAGATCTAGAGATCGTGGGATGGATTTTATTTCGCGGCTTAACGCCACGCGGGGAAAAAAGAAAAAGAAATCGGCCTCGATCCTGGGAGGATTAGATCGACGACGAACGGCACGCCGTTCCTCTTCTCCTTTCTTTTTTTCTTTTTTTTTTTTCTCCATTTATTTGTCGATGTGCGTCTGACGAATTTGCATGAACCATGGTCACGAATGCTCGCGTGCCGCGATTGATAAAGTTCGGATTAAGCGAACGCTTTATTCATTGCGTCTGTCTTTTTTTTTTTTTTTTTTACTTACGTAGATAGGCGGGGGTGGCTTTGAAACGTGCGTACACTCTCGTTCACGATTATTGGGCGTGTTTCTGTTTAGTAGTTTCTATTTAAAGAATGTTGTGAAATTATATAGCGAGTTGCTTTAAATTTTATTCATTTATTTTTGCATTTTATAATTGATGAGACTTGTATAATAAATTTTATTTAATAATTCTTCTAAATATTTTTGTTATTTTAGATAATTATTTAGAGTTTATATATTATTAGATATATAATAAATATCACTTTATGATAGTAATTTACATTATTAGTTTTTTGATAAAAGAGCAAGTATCTATTGATACGAATACTTGTGAACGAGAATATACGTCGAGATGGATAAGCAGATGAGTGGATTACTCGAATGATTCAGAGTTGTTTCTATGGATTGTGTATAAATATTTCGTAGAATACACTTTGTATATTTTAGAAAGCGAGGTATTTAGATTATCAGAAGTAAGATGGCTTGTTTATAGGATTTGTATATTGATAAACGTGAATAAAAACGAAAATAAGATTAAAATATTTATTGATCTAAATGCGAAGAGCTATTATTAATATTATTATCTTCTTCAAATTTGTACGATGATATATCCTTGATTTGATTCACAATAATTAAAATAAATTATTGCGCAAAATTCTTTTCTTATTATTGAGAACGACTCTTTTCAATGAATTATAATTACATAAGAAAACTATAAGAAAAGAATCGCAATGAAAAGAAAGATACAAATGCGGAACG
Source organism: Apis mellifera (assembly GCF_003254395.2). Classification (NCBI taxonomy): domain Eukaryota; kingdom Metazoa; phylum Arthropoda; class Insecta; order Hymenoptera; family Apidae; genus Apis; species Apis mellifera. The sequence goes on from NC_037643.1 coordinate 5,580,516, forward strand.
CTTAAAGAGAAATTTATCAATTCCGAATTTACGATTCCTGTGACGTTTCTATAGATAGGCTCGAAGCTTAAAAGCATCTTCGGGTTAAAAGCCATCGAAGGAATAATTTAAGCGGGTGAGAGTGAGGGATTATTCCTGGTGGGTACACTGTTCCTCGCCTGAATCTGTAGGATCATAACAAATGGCCCGAACCACCCTAATGGAAATAAAGAAACGTTGGAGGTGTTGTTGTTGCCGAAGTAACGATTCGTGGCCGAGGGAGGAAAGGGAGGACGACAAGCGGGTTAAAAGTGGGAAAAGGAGAAAAAAGAGAACGTACGACGAAAGGAAAAACGTGGAAAGAGGAGACGAGAAAATGAGAAAATAGGAAGTAGCGAAATCGAAGAGGAAATAAACAAACGAGGGATAGAGAGAAGAGAAATAGGGGGTGTCGAGTAGGTGAAAACTTTTGTCCTGAATAAATATCCTTCACTTTCTTCTTTTATAGTTTATCATATGACAAGTGAGAATTTTTAGAGATTAGATTAGAAAAAGTGATTTCCACTTGCACTGTTCTCTCAAATTTGTTCCTCTTTCTCTCTTTCTCTTTTTTATATAATTCAATAATAGATTATTTTCTCAAAGATAGAAAAATCTAGATTTTGACTTGTAACAAGACAATTGTTCGAATTTCGCGTTTGTCGAGAATGGATGGAAAGATGTTCGGGATTTTGACAAGCAAATTAAAATCAACTCGCTGGTTTGACGAACTAAAATTGGTCTCTGACAGAACTTAATACGATTTCGAGGTATCGACGTATCATCTCTGCCACTGTTGGATGGATTTTTATTGTTTCCTTTCTTTTTGCGCCGCCCCGTTCGTCTGCCTGTGCTCCAGTCGATAACCGTATATTATTTGAGAAAAATGAATAGGGGAACGAAATTTTAATCAGAAAACTGTCGCTAGGGAAACGAACGGCCCGCTATCCGACAGCGTTGGACGTTTCTTCTTTCTGTTCAAGTCGCTCGTGTTTCTATCAACCTTCCAAAAAAATTAAAATTAACGCATCTTATTTAATCGAAAAATCATTAGCATTAGAGATATTTCGTAGTTTTCTGATAAATTATAATATTTTTTCACATACGTCTCTTTATCATTGAATTAAATATTAATTCAACAATTATTATCGAGGTTTATTATTGGCTTAATTATTAATATTAATACAATTACTAAAATTTATTAATACTTGAATCTGAATAAATCTGAAATAATTTTATCTCTCCTAATTTTATTAACCAAATAATAATTAAGCCGATAAAAATATCAAATTTAATTACTGATTCAATAACGATTGTGCCTGGTTTAACTGTTAAGACACTGTTTGCTTAATGTTATCAAAGACGCCCTCTTAAGGAACTTCCTTTCCTCCTAAAATGTACAAGTCTAAGCCTCTCCCTCCCAGCCTACGATTTCTCAGAGAGAGACGGTCTCAGTGTCTTAGAAGCTTGAGACAACGGGACGGTGGCCGTCTTTTATTGAATTCTTTCCTTTTAACGGTAGTCGGGGGTAGCAGCACTCTCTGTCTGTGTATGTAAATGTAGCTTAGGGGAGTCTAATCCCATGGGAAGTCGGGCAAGGGACGCGAACCGGAGAGAACTGCAGTAAACGATATTCTGTCATTGGTGGGAACCACCCTTATCTCCGCTCTACACGCTCCTATATCACCCTTCGATCGCCTAAAATAGAATCCTAAAATCACGACGTTAATGATGTCGGCATACAAAGCTTATAGACTTAACGAAAAAAATCCGGCTAAATTGGCCTGTGGATCGTATTACGAGAGTCTATTAGTTGAGTAGAATTGAACGAATCAAACTATTCTTCAGTTATCGAGTAATTGAGTTTTCTTCTTCTTCTTATTAGGAAGAAAATAACTAAGTTCTCTATTTATCTTGAGGACGATTCTTTAATTAAAATCAAGGTTAGGATGATCATTTTTGCTGATGTGTTTGCATCACTCGTTCATCTTTTCTAATCTTTTGTTAGAAATTTTATTAAATTCAGTAGTTTGTTTCTTTATATTTTAATTAAACAAAAGAGTCAGAATTGCCTAATATTTCCCTCTTACACGAATACGCCTCAACAAAGCTTTCTAAAGTATTAATATAGATCTTGGAAATGAGAGGAGAAACGCCAATTGATCCGCGAAAGCCTCTCAAGATTCGAACATCCTCGATTCACAGAGGCTTTCGAAGGGTCAGTAAATGGTACATATAGCTTTATGTACGATCTAAAGAAAGGGCATGTACACGTGGTATAAGTCTGTCATATTCAAGAGTCTTCTTTCTTCCACGAGATTATCTCTGCTCGCATTAAAGAGGGTGGCATTGAAAGAGAGGACATTTGGCAAATTAACCTAACCTCCTCTTCCTCCTTTTCTTTTCTTTCTTCTTTATTCTTTTTTTCGATTCAATTTTTATTCTAACGAGGTGTCGAAGAAATTATGGAAGAAAGGTGTAATGATATCGTAATTGAAATTCCATTGAAAAGAATATCGGTTTCTTCCATTTAATATTTCACGTGTATCCACAGGGAGACGATACTCTAACGCGCTCTGCACACAACGAGTAAAATTTAATTATCGGATGTTTCAATATTCCCCGAGGGAGTTCAATTTATCTCGTGTGCAGAGTATTTGCGGCACGTCAGGTGGGTTACCTTTAACGTTCGAAGAGAAACGATTTATAATTAAATGTCTTTGTTACGTGTTTCGTGGATGTTTCGCACCTCGTGGAACGATTTTAACAGCGGGATTTGTAGATTGTAGATTACAATAGCGTTTCAAATGAAATAATAAATATTATTATTTAAGTAATAAAGACTAACAAAGAATAAAGTTTCTCTTGAACGTGCTAAAAACCTGTATACGAGTCTTGGAAGCATTAGGCCCAAGTGGAAAATGTTTTTGGCGCGTTTCAACCTGACCTCGACACGTTTAGTCATTCTTTTGCCGTTTATTTCGTCGCGTAGATCCCAAAGTACATCCATTCTCACAAAGGTTTCAGAGTCTTTTTCTCTTTTTTTTTTTTTGTTGAAGATATTCTTTGGTTTTATTTTTACAATATGTCAGCTTTCGTGCTACTCTTTTTGACGAGGTAATAATTTTCTTTAAAAATATATATGTATATATGTATATATATATATTCTACGTGTTATTTCGTTACGAATATTATTTATGGAACGATGAATATTTTCAATATTTTCGATACACGCGTTTATACGAATTAATGCCGTATTTATGCAATGCACTTTCGATAGTAATCCACAGGAATTGTTATAAACTTTTATTATAACGCGATTTCGATTATTCGTATCGAAATTTCGGATACATAGAACAGTAGAATTTCGATAAGCAGCTTAAATTTTGGAAATGAATAGTAAAATCCTCCATATACAAATTAAGTTTTCTCGTGATAAAATTTTATTAAAAAAAAAAAAAAACTTTCAGAATTCAATTTCACTAATGGAAAATATTTGACAAACACGTGTAGCGTAGAATTTAACACATTTATGATTTTAGAATAAAATTACTAGATGCATGAAACGATAATATCTTTTTCCACGAAGAATGACGATGTAATTTAAAAAGTAGAATAATTTATCGATTTATTTCAATGAAACTCATTCACGAGAACAGTTAAACGGTAGATAGTGGCTCTTAAAAAGCCACGATCCCTGGCACCTGTGCCTCTTTTGTGAACCAGACAATCCTGGATCCCTCAAGTGATGTTCATGGGACATCATGATCCGTGGGGTTGGTTTAATGGGTGTCCCTATGGTGCGGTCACGTGGCCTATATATATACACATATATCTCTATATAAGTGCGGTTACCTACACCGTATGGGGTGACATACCATTAATAGTATAGTGAATGGTCATGAATGACGTCATTTTGAATGATTTACGCATAGGCTTTGGAATCGACTTAATTACAAATGGGATCGTAAACTGTCATCAATATTTTAGATGAATATTCACTAGTTCGTTTACACGAGACTTAAAACAGGATCAATTACCAAAACTTGAATAATTCCAATAACTTTGTACAAAAAGAAATTTCATCATCGATACGAGCCATCTAAATATACCATCTAAATACTAATTACACGAATGCAAACACCATGCTGTATCTACTACTTCTCATCAAGCAACACTCGTTCATAATTATTTCACGAAACCAAGGAGGGTAACACCGGATAGATATGGAGGGGAGAACGGATATAAAACATCCGTGGAAAAAAAGAAGAAGGGAGGAGAAGGAGGTGCACAGAGTCGTCCCTATGGGACGGTCACGTGGCCTATATACCATAGGAAGGCAGGGTCTGTACGTACGGCTATGGATACCGCATGACGGTTCCCCATAAATAGTCGGGTGGACGCCGGAATTTCCATTATATCGCGTACGTAGTCCCCATAAACAATATCATCGAAGTCCACGCCGAAATGGCGTTCCCCATTAGGTGGTGTTTGCCTGCAATATTTATTACGGCCACGGTCATTGTGATACGCGGGATTTATGGCAGGGTTTTGTGTTGAAAATCTGCGGCTCGCTTTTGAAACACCGTTTCGAGATGGGGAGGAGGAGGGAAGTTGGAAAATAGTCGAACGATTTCGACTGGTCGTGGATGGGTTTTGGAACGTTAACATCGCGAACCACTCGATCTTGGAGTTTGCTCACGCATTCCAATGAACGTGAGCTCGATATTTTATCGTCGTGTTGGGGCGTCGATGCTCGTCGACTATGCGACAAGGGTAGTTTCAGCGATAGTTGTAATCACGTTCAATTAACGGCATGGTGGGAGGCGCGTGTAACCAGGAGGTGATATATTTCGAAGTTGTCGTCGTAAACCCGCCCGTTCCTGCAAATTTAACCAATGTTATTCGCGTTTTTCTTTTCTCCGAATTTTCGTCAAATAAATTTTCTTTATTCTACGTAGATTTCAGAATTATTATTTTTTTTTTTCGTGTATCTTATCGGTTAATTAGAGTAATATATTTTAGAATATCTCGTGATTCAAAGTCTTTTTGTTTCCTAATAATATTTTTTATTCGTTTTAAAATTTATGTATTTTATGGTCAAAGAGATATTGCTCGGTATATATTATTATTCCCATTTGGATAAATCGTTTATGACAGTTTTATTGGTGATCCGTGGCAGAGACTCAAGCCACAATATGGGTACGGCCGACTGTTTCAAGATATCATTTCGACCGCAGGTGTTGATGCTCTTGGCTCACTTGCCTGTTACACGAATATTTCATGAGCTCAACGAGTAAGTTGTGCGTCACCCTTCGTAAATGATTCACTCTATAGGAGTGGCGTCTATAAGTATATCTCGAAATTACGATTTCAGAAATTTTATTATTCTTTTTCTTCGTATCTTTTTTATACTTTATATTCGTTGCTCTATCGATTTCAAAGAGAGATTTGCAGTTCGTTAAAAATTAATCTTATAACAAACTCGTTATTAATCTATTTTTCGCTTGCTTCGTCTACTTGGAATCAATCGTTTCTTCAAGTTTGGCAATCCATGGCTTCTCAATGCCAATTAACTCGGAAGATAATTCAATCCTCGACAACGTTTATTGATTAAATACGAAAACGAAATTATCGGTGTTGCATAGAAGTTCACGGTTTGTTTAACAATTCCCGTGATCCACCATCCGAATTCTCCCTTGATTAATGTATGCTCCTAGTTTCGTCTTGAGCTCCTTGAAGATCGGCAAAGGCAGGCTCCTCTCTCGGGACCAAATCATGACGAACTTGTATCCCTGGTGGTGTGTCGTACCCTTGGAGCAGACCAACATCCCGAGAACCGTGTCGTACTTGACAGAGATTATAACGTGGCGAAAAGGCCCTGGGAATAAAATAAAATTGATAAACTTGTTCGAACAGGATAAAATTTTCTGTGGGGAGAGAAAAAAAAGGAAAGGTTACGATCTTTCACTTTATACAGAAACGATATTCTTTTAATAACATTTCATTGCAAATATTAGTTTTATTGACATTCGTCAAGATTGGAAAAATTTACCTAATCTTCTTTTCGATCCTTGGAATTGCCAAGTTGCGGCAACATCTTTCCCATTTACGCTTCCATCGATGTTGACTGCAATTGGAATGTTGTTCTTATAACTGATTGCCGTGAATTTCGCCTGGAACGTGTTGGAAGATGTTTGGCTGACCAGAAACTGTCCACATCTACTCAGACTTGCGTTTATCGGTATTCCAGCAGAGAAATACCATTTTCCTGAAAACTGATATTGGAATAGAGATTCAATATTGCTCGTTATTCTTATCTCTTCTTTTTTCTTCAATGAGAAATTTTCACTAGAAAAATTTTAATCGTTCCTTTGTTGTTCCCTTTTTAAAAAATTCAATCAATTTCCTTTTTGTTTCGTCACATTTTTTTTTTGTAACGTCAGAAATTTCTCGATTATGTAATACCTCGTCGATTTCCCTTTGTACACGTGATAGTAATGGTATATTAGAATCGTGCGTACGCATGCGAGTTTCGAAATTAATGCGTACAATTGTGCGTAACGATCCAATATTGACAAGATTCGTGCTCACGTTGAACCGATGATTCGAAATTTATGTGTGTGGATATAGATACGTCGTATTCATGGATATCGCATGATCGACGAAACGAACTGGCTTTGAACTGGCCTTATGGATGTGATTATGCGAATGTAATCGTGTTTCTGTTTGTGCACAGTGACAAATATGCTGTTATAGTAATTGAGGGATCAGCCAATCATACAAGGTAATCGATAATAACACCGTGACCCTCCTATATATTATCCTAAACATTTATTAACAAATAATCACATTTAATTTTCTTTGCACGAGAATATTTATACTTCTACTTTTTCTATTAACAAATTGTGAATATTAGATTAGAAAAGTATGCGATAAAAGTAATCGTATCTTCCTTGCACCATCTCATTGCTCTATCTCCATCTCGTTTCATCTAACACAAATAATCAACTAAATTATTTTTACATATCAATTTTGATTTAGAATTTCTCGAGAATATATTAACACTTTCTTCTTCCTAATTCATCTTTAAAATATTTGTATTATTAGATACTTTGTACATCACTATACTATAATATTTCTGAAATTACGAGGATTCTATAAGTTGTGAAAAATTTCAATTCCAAATATTTGTATTACTACAATTTACTAGGCACTTTGTACATCACTATACTATAATATTTCTGACGAATTTACTGAGGATTCTATAACTTGTGAAAAATTTCAATTCCAAATATTTGTATTACTACAATTTATCAGACACATTGTACATCACTATACTATAATATTTCTGACGAATTTACTGAGGATTCTATAACTTGTGAAAAATTTCAATTCCAAATATTTGTATTACTACAATTTACTAGACACATTGTACATCACTATACTATAATATTTTTGAAATTAAGGGGATTCTGTAACTCGCGAAAAATTTCAATTCCAAATTCCAAAATCGATCTCGACACGACGTTCATCAACTACGTATTATCCCCTGCTTAAATTAACGCGGATCGTTACGAACATTACCTGGCCCAAGTGCAGCGGCTGTCCAATATCGGGGGAGCAGGGTGTGCAATGGCATATGAAACACGCGAGGGTGCAAATCACCGCCGGAAGTATATCACAGGCGCGCAACATTTTTCGAGGAATTCGTTCGCGCACTTCGCGAGGACTACGGCTTTAAACGGGGATTTCAACTCGATTTATCTACGAGGCATTGCTCGTACTACGAGGGTTCGTCGAACGTGCATATATCGCTGCGGCGAACGCGTGCTCGTGCTTAAATACCCGTGACCGTTCTGTTTATCGACCCTCCTCCTATTTATGTACGCTCGCACGCCACTCCGTAAACCGGATTTGTCTTCGGCCGCTCTTCGTTTCTTGAGAATTATTGAGAGATCAATGACGTTCGCGTTTCGTGGGATTTACGTTTTGCATTGAAATTTTGGGAATTGAAATGGCGATATATGTATATATATCTGGCGATGATATATTGCGAAACTCGTGCAGGCGTGTACGTGATTTGGTTGTTGGTCGGATTATTTATGGGATTTGATACACGGTGGAAATATTTTGTTTTGTAATAACGTTTTCTCTATTCTCTTTTATAGAAGGTTGGTGGATGATTTATTTATTTTAAAAGGAAGGGGAGGTGGATCAGCTTGTTTCGAGAAATTTAGAAATAGTATTGAAGAATTAATGGTATTGTAGAAATTGCACGAATTCATTTCTTAAATGTATATTTCATAGAAATGTTAATTTAGATATTTTATTAATTTTAGAATAATTTAAAATTCTTTTTTTATTGTTATACGCAATAATTCATATAATAAAAATTGATCGAACGATTAATTACGTATAAAATTGTGCAAATTGGAAAGTCAGCAAAATTCTAAGTGATTATTATTCCAGAATAAGTTTTTCAAACTTAGTTGATAATCGTAAATCAATCCTTTAATCTTTGTTTATGAAATGATTCTGCAAAATCTTTAATCTCTTTCTAGAATAAAACTACTTTACTATTTCTACGAAAATCATAATTGGGTTTACTATTAACGATAATACGAGGAATATACATCAACAATCGATTGTATCGCTGGTTTATCATCAATGAGTGTTTATCTATCTCGACGACCAGAAGATAGCGAGAGCTAAGAATAATATTTATAATTGTTAATTCAACTATATGCTTTTATCTATTGACTCGGTGAGAGAGATGAAATTTATCTTATTTTTCTTTACTTTGCGTCTGAATTAGTATTATTGAGCAGAAAAAAATTAATATCGGAGAATAAAAATTGTTAAACGTAAAGATCTCGTAATAAAAAATCTGTACGCTTCGATAATTATTTATTGCAAACAATTCTATCCAATATATTTCTTGCATCGACGATAATAAACGAAAATGAAATTTCCTTATTAAAATCTTATAAAATCTTATATCTTATCTTATATTAACTTATAAAATCCAGAAGAACAATTCCAAAAAAAGAAAAATATTAAATATTCGAAAGACACTCGAGGATCTTTGTTAAACGTGAAATTTTTTTTTCAAAAAATCTCTAAACATCTCTTAATACCGAGATACCCCCATTTAGAACCCCTCCGTTTCGTCGAACTTTATTGAATCGTTCTGCCGGTCTTTTGTTTCCGGCACGCGATCTTTCTTCGAGGGGCTGTTGGAACGGACACCGTTACGGGTCCAGTTTAATTTATTTGCCGTCATTATTACGTCGTGATTAAACCGACCGTCTCGATTGTCCGGAGGGGGAGGGATCCCACTCTGCGGGGGGGCGAACGAGGGAGTCTTTCGGTTTAATTAAAAAAACCAGCGATCGCCGGTTTCCAGAAGTCCCTTGGTCATACTCTTTTTTCCACGCGATCCCTTTCGAGGATATTTCCACCAATCGAGTGGAAGGAAGCGTTTTCCTATTCTGACCAATTTGTTTTCATCCACGGGAACAGATCTTAAATTGAGGGAAGGGATGTTTGAACGCTCGTCGTGGGTTTACAGGTGGATGTATTAGGTGTTCATTCGTTATTAGGGAGAATTTAAAACAATATATTTACTATGGAAAATTGTGAATTATAAGATAAATTTGAAACTTTTCATCTATTCGCAAGTTCTTCAAATTTTTCCAAGCTGACAGATTTAGATTTTCATTCATATTTACGAAGCAACGTATATTATTTTACCAAATAAATCTCTGAAACGGAGATTTAAACGTTTTCAGTGAAACAAAAGAGCGTAATTAGAATGAGGTGGGTGGTCACGACTGGCGACAGAAACACGATAATTGGAAAATCGTTGCTCGCTAACGAGTCGCTGTATTTTCCTTTTTTTTTTTTTTTTTTTTCTTTCGAGTTCACACATGTCAGATGGATACAGGAAGGTTCGTTGGAGAAGGAAGGTTCGTTTTGTAGGAGGATACGTATATTTTCATAGCACGTCAAGACGTGAAGAAAGAGAGAGAGAGAGAGAGAGTTTCTAACAAGGTGACCGCAATCTAGCCAGAACAGCACCCAATTAGCGATGACCCGGCTCAATTTCAGTGGCCCTTAAAACTATGAAATTAGTTCTCTCGGACCGAGCACGGTCTTTCCCTTCGAATCACCCTTTTCCATCTCTCGTTTTCTTTCTCTGTTTAACTCTCTCTCTTTACGCTTTCGCGGAAGTTGAAACAATGATGTTGATGATGCTCGGTGAAATAACTTGCTTGTTCGGGACGAAACAAATTTTTGCAGCTGTAAAAACTGTGCGAATTTATAATAGGATATTAAGTAGATGATATTTGCTATTGGAAAAGGATCACACGTTGAAAATTTTGAAATTGTTTAACAGATTATACGATTAAATGAACAAATAAAATTCGTTATTCATCGATTATTAAGGATAAAATTCTTCTTTGAGAAAAGGAAAGTGTATAGTTTATAAATTTTATAATTAATATTATGTATACGAAATGGGAATTAAAGATATTCCAATCAGTATCAGGATAAAAGAGAAATAATAATAAAGGAATAGAAAAATGAATAAAATAAATACACCAACTCTTTCCATTTCTCTTATCACATCTCGACGCGACAAGATAAATAAAATAGCGACATTAAAGCCACTATCCAAGTGCAAAAATCACTTCCACTCTTTTGCTCGCTGTGTAAAGAGATCCCAAGATGAAAGGAGTTGTTGGAACAATCGTTTTGAAGAACTTTTGCAAATGTTGCTGTGAAAATTTTTCGGTATAATGGAAAGACGAAGGAGAATAGGAGAAGAAAAAGAAAAAGAAGATTAACGTGGAGGAGAGATTGTTCCGTACAATTACTTAATTAAATTCATGCATCACGCGGTATTACGGGAGGCACGTTGCGATTTCGCCCTTTGTAACAACCCTTTTGATGCGAAACTCCTGTCCTGATGCTATCTCTAGCCCTCCCCTTCGAAACGGTTACTACGATCCAATTTCTGACTCATTGGTATTGGCCAGGAGATTCTGATAAGGGGTGCACATCGATGACTGATATCGTGGTTCTTCTTTGGGTAAACGGAATCGTTTAATTATATGAATTATTTGAAGAAGATAAGAATTCTATGGTTTCGTGTTATGATTGATGATTTTTATTCTTCGTTCAAAATTATTCTTGGAAAAGGAAATTGTGGAATATTAAAATGATTAATGTAATTAAATTTAAAACTATTATTCATTAATATTTCTTTCTTCTTTTGCTTTTGAATATCTGAAAATATTAAATTTCTAATAAATTCCTTCAAAATAGAAAGCTATCTTTCAAGTTAGTAGCAGAGTCGAGTTATTCAATTTACATACTTTTTTAAACGAAACCATTCGAGATTCCTCTCCAAGATTCCCCTTCTAAATTCTTTCCATCACATATTCTTCCTGAGCTGAAAGGGAAAACGAATTAAAACAACTAAAAGAATTAAAATTCGCACAAGAATTCCAAGAACAATTTTTCCAAGAACGAGATAAAAATCGATAACTCGTGCGATTCATATCTTAATCTGAGAGACGCGCAAATGCGCAAACAAGTCGCATACGTCATACTTAACACCCGGGGGTGGTTTGGATGGGCTGATATTGGGATCCACGCACACCGTCTTCCGCGGTCGTAATACCCTCGAAGCATTTGAATCAATTACCGCCCCGGGGTTCTTAGGCGGCCCCTATCCCACATTACAAACGGGTAGTCCGGCGCAAAGTGAATTAATTAAGTGTCCATAGGTACGAACGAACCGACATTGCCCCCGTTCAACGTCTACGGGATACTCGCGGATCCGTTACGACCCGTTTCGCGATAGGTCTCCGCGTTTATGAACAACCCCGAAGCATCGTATCCCGACCGCTAGTGATGGGATTAAGTACGTCGTAAACAAGATTTGAACGGATATCAAATTCGATAGTTATAACTATTAGATCAACCTGTATAAACAATATCGTTTGTACACTTGATTGCAAAGAATTATTCGTTTTAATTTATATTTTGTTTCAATTCGATTTGATAGAATTGAAATCAAATTAAACCGATGAATTTTTTGGTTGAATGAACAATAATTGATGGACTGCAGAGGAATTTGTTTCGACTCGAATATTGATTAAAGTTTAATACTTATATACGAGAATGCAATTGTTCTGATCTATGCGTACTCGAGCCCATCACCATCAGCCACGACAATCGGTTGATCATATCCGCTTAATTGTTACCGTCGACCCTGTATCACATCGCGAGCCTCGAATCGTCTGGTCGATAACGTCGTTATCGCGGAGCACGCGATTATCCTTGTGCCACGATCCCGCAGGACATCCCCCGCGGGGATGCGAATATGGGGGTGAAGTTTGCGATCGAGATACACTGGATTCTGATCTACACGATACGAGTTACGGGAATTGGTGAAACGAGAGGAAGGAGATAGTCGAATCGGTTGAGGGGGGCGAGTTTTGATCGTTTTCGTTCATTTCGAAGAATTTGGAATTTCGAAGGGTGGTTATTGGGAACGGACCAGGAGTTAAGGAGCAAAGGGAGGGTTGAGCAAACGAGTTTTCATTCTCAATCTTACAACCTATAACCCGACTTTTCAATAAGCAAGCGAGATAAAGAACGAAAAATAAAATCTTCTCAAACAGACAGGTCAAATGCGAAAGCAATATCTCCAGAGTTGTATATTCTATACAGAGAGAGAGGCGAATGCAAATAAGCGTATATATACTCATATATCTTTGGTTATGTGTACAAGAGAGAGACAAACACGTGCCTCCATTTTTTATTATTACATATCTCTGACGATTAAACTTTTCTCCTCGTTCTTCCTTTCGGTTGGATAATAACCTTGACACGAGGAGGAGGGAACTACAACGCGTTATTTACATTTTGTAAATTTTTTTATGGTGAGATCAGACTGGTCTGCTCTCGTTCTCGAAGCCAGAAATCGAATTCGTCGAAGATCTTCCCGACTAATGAACCCGATATTGGCACGCGACAAGCAACAAATAGCCTTGCCGGATAAATAAATTTAGCTGGATGAAGGTTGGATCGTGGCCAGGCTGGTTTGTACACTTCGAAGTCATCGTACTTCGAACTTCCCTCGTAATGATTTATTTTAGAGGCTGTTCCGTATTTTATCTTCCCCGACGAGTGGTTGCAGAAGGGTGATATTGTGTATACACTTCCACGTTCTCTCAGGGAATGGAGATAATCTATTTCTCATAGTTTGATTTTGATGTCTTCGTTTTAATATATATATATATATTCGTTATGGGTTTAGTTTCCAAGTATGATTAAAGTTGTTGGTAAATTTTTTAAGGAAACTAGGATGAGAGATAATTTTCTAAATATTTTTAATAAATTAGTAGACAAGATTTGTATTATTCTTTAATCTTGGTATGCTCTTTTAAAATATGCGCTCTTTAGTTTTGACAAATGTAAATTTCATATCTCTTAAAGCATATACATTTATATAAGCTGTCTTTTTCTATATCTCATATTCTCTCCAACGAGAATAATATTACATACATTCGTATGTAGTTCTTCGTTCCATTTCTTGCATTATCGAATTATCATTTTTATCTCATAAATCATAACTACTAAAAGTAAGTGCATTAAAGCGTATCTCGTTTCTTCTTTTGGGATCTCTTTTGATACCAAGCTTTTCTGTCTTTTCATCGAATTATATTCGCATTCTTTTATTTTACATATGCACATGTAATACGTGCACTTTTAATCCTATAAACTTAACAAGTATAATCCTTCAAGATTATAAAAGAACGTTCATCTCATTATTTCTATTTTTAATTTTTCATCGTAGAAAAATTTACTACTTTTCACAAAATCACATTGTTCCTTGAAATAATATTTTCCACATATTAAAGAAAAACTATTATTTATTTATAACATTCCATAAAATTTCTTTCCTTTTTAACTTTCAAACACAACTTGATTAATTCTACAATAATTGACGCGTACGTTTTAACCTTTAACAAATTAAAATATAAAAATATATTTATCATTTTGTTAAAATAAAAAAATCCTCCTTTAGGGGGAGCATCCCAGAGCAGCGGTTAACCTGTCCTGTGCAAACAGTTCCCTTTCACTCGCCAAACTCATTAGATCATCGTTACGATCTCCACGAATCCGACGACTTTCGCGTAATTTACGCACTCTCCAATTATTATCCAGCGAGCTACCCTCCCCTTGTTCCCACGTAACATCGTCACGGATGATGCACCCTTGCGAAAACGGGAGGAGGAAGTTGCCTTTCATCGAAATCGGCTTTGCACGGTTTAATCCGCGCTCGGCTTGCCTTTGCAGCAATGATTTAGTCGGTGGGAACGATTCTCGCGTTAAAGGATAATGCGCCATATGGCCAGGTTTCTGCGATCCGTGGTCACTGTCAAGGTCCGCCATTGTCTGGATGAGGGAGAATAGAGCTTTTAGCGAAAAAGTGATCGATCGATGTATCTTTAAAATCTTTAAAATCTTGTGGATGTTATATTAACTGCAAACTTTTGCTCTCTCTCTTAATACTAAATTAAAATTATATTAAATATTTATAATCCTTATTTTAAACTATATTTACAATAATTTCTTTAAGAAAATTATTCTAAAGAAATTTGGGTCTAAGAATTACTTATCGAATACTCGTCATTTCAAATATAACAACACTTCAATAACATAATAATATATCACAATAATAACATCGTAATAACACTATAATAACATTTCAAATATAATAACACGGAATTAATTGATCCTTCGATACGATGGATAATATCAACAAAGCGTATCCGTGCGTGTAAACACGTATCGAAACAGTCGAACAGTCCTCGGCCGACAATTGAATTATTAGGAGGATACGCGGTCTCTCGCGCGGCAGATTAAATCGAGTGCGAGTAGCTGCATTCTGCGGGCCGATAAGCGTTAAAGGGGGGGGCCGTGATCGGAGCAGGGACAACTGGAGTCCAGAATCGGTCCAAAAGGGAACCGGCGCCATTGCGGGGAACCGCACTCCCGGTGTTAGGCAGCTCGTGTTGCGGCCGCGTTTCGAAAAGTTTGAGGGTGGAGGGGTGTGGCGTTTCGTCGTTAGGGTGATGGGATCCGTGTCGCTGCGGATTTGTACGTCAAAATTTATCGCTCGTGCCACGTGGCACGTCTCGTTAATTATGCACGTATGCGAGCGTGATACGCGGCGATCCTGGAAAAGCCCCGGTAACAAGCTTGACGCTTGCCAACCTGGCTCGAGCAAGTCTGGGAATCAATGCACGGATTCACGTCCCATTTTGATGAGATTCCGTTTCATCAGGGAGTCTCGACCTCTCTCTCTCTCTCTCTCGCGCTTCCTCTCTGCTCTTCGTGATGATCGTAACGCGATCCGCGTAACGATATGCGTGCGCGTATGAAAGTTAATGAGTCGAACGAGGAAGAGTTTCATAGGTCCATTAACATCGACGTGGTTGGTGATTAATTTTTTGTGGAAGGGTTGGAAGAGGGTAGGGTCCAAGTTTAGAGATTGTGGGATGGTAGGTGAACGAAGAAATTTTGTTTTATTTTGTGACAGGGTTTGTTTCAGATTTTGTTAGTTAGTTGATGATGATTTTGATTAAGATTTTTTGTTATAAAGAGTATAGCTTGTTAAATATTTTTCATTGGCATGTGATTTTTATTGTTTAGTAATTATTGGTTACAGTTACTTTGGAAAATCATTGGTATCAATTAATTATTTATAGAATAAGGAAGATTAAGATGGTAATTGAAAAGAGAGAGAGTGAAAGTAATCGATTAAAAGTTTGAAAGATTTTTAAATTTTGAGGAATTAAAAAAATGATTGTTAAGATTCGGTAAATTTTTGAAGGAAGCGAACGAATAATATTTATGATTTTAAAAAAAGAAATGGAGTAGTAAGAAACACGTTTTCATGGGGGGGATGCGTCACCTGCAGCTGCTTCGAGCATTTCCTCTATCCGGAGCTTTAAAAATACCACTCGTTTGCCCGTAATCCTTATGAAAGCCCCGTAATTTCGTAGCCTCGAACTTCACGTTTGGCCACGACCATTCGTCATACTTACCGATCCCAAATTGGTCTTGTACAACAGGACGGGATAGAAAATATCACCGTAATCCCCACAGATTCGTGAACATTTTTTTCGTGAATGCATCCATGAGCTTTACAAATAATATCTCCATCCATTCCTGATATCCGAGCCGTTTATTTGTTTACCAATACGTCACACATTTATACAAATAGAATTTGTATCGCTTGTATCATTTCAATCTTATACGTATTCTTTCATCCTCAAAAATTTTCAAAAATTCTCAAATCTTAATTCGTATCTCAACTTCGACGCATTCTCCCCCCAAAAAATCTTGATTAATTCTTCACAAATATCACGAAATCGATTATAAATTAAAAATTCAACGAGCTGACTTCATTCTTTATCTTTCCAATGGGATGGAATCGACAGAAAAGTATCGGCAAGGCTAGACGTATCGAAAATTCAATCGAGCTCCCCTCGAGCTGTCGTATTGCGAGTGGCAGGGCGCGTCGAATGATTTTTCGGTAAACCCAGCTCTCTGGACGTGTCATTCTGGTAATTAGAATCGTACGGGCGCAAATGTACGCGTGTTTCTACGGGAAGCAAATCGTCCAGGGTCTTTAACCCACCCCCTCCAGAGTAGAGAGAGGCACACGCCACAACATTGGCGAATTAATTAACGAGTCCGCCGTATTAATGATGTAACGTCAGGATTTACAGCGCATTCGGCACCGAGGGGATCGATTTCCCTCTTTCTCCTCCTCTTTCCTTCCCTCTCTCTCTTCGTTCTCGTTTCAGTTAGAGGAAGAATCGGGATTCGAAATTGCGATGCATTGTCGTGTTAAGATTTCGTGTTAGCCCGCGGTGATACAATGGCGAGGTGTAATGGCGTCGAATAAGTCCACTGGGTGGCTGGTGACTAATGCCGGTTGATGCATGGCACCGTTTCCGCTTGGTATAATAATCTCTCGCGGATGAAATGTATAATTACTTTGGAAAAATGGATCCTCCCCCTCCTCCCTTCCCTCTCCTTGGCCGAGGAAAAAGATCTCGTTTGTTTCGGAATAACGAGATTAATTTCGCCCTCTTGAATGCTTCCGTCAGCGAGAAAGGGAGGATGGAATTCTCGGTTATTTATAAATGTTTTAATTCGTGGAACGGGGTGTATTCTTTTTTTGTTTAATTATTTCGTTGGAGTTTTTTGCATGTTATGGAAATATCTCGATCGCCTTGAAATTTTATATTTCGTCGCCGATTTATTTCATTTATTATTTCATTTTATTTTTCACAACAATTAAGATTGATTATAGAATGAAATGATAAACGAGATAAAAGGGGAAAAGTTTTATAAAGTGAATGGAATCATTATTTATTTGATGCGGAATCTCTTATCATTTTCTCTTTCATTATAAACAATTCGAATACTCGAACGAATGATTATACATAAATGAATAACCAAAAAAAAAAGAAACAAAAAATTAAATACTTCGTATTTAATATGGAATACCAGGAAAACGTATCATTTTCATAAATTACTCTCTCGCATCCGTGTCACATCTGATGCCAAATCTAATCCATCGATCTAATCTCATTACACTCATCCATATATTCCTCATAGCCCCAAACCCTCCATTAAATATCGTGCCGATTCCAGTCACATTTCACTCCCCACACTCATCCATCCATCCATTCATCCATTCACAATCGTCCCAAGATCAACAACGGGCAAGCATATTCTTCAATCCGCTTTCAATCCACAATTTTAAAGGGGTTTGGCGAGCGGTAATTAGCAATCTCTTCCCCTCCCTTCTCCCCGTGCGTGACGAGAGACACGTCAAAATGCATAGCTCTGCATTAAACGTGCCGCGAGTTATTAACGACGTTTGGCTTCCTCGATCCGAAACGATCCTCCCCGGAGGAGGCGAAGGGGTTGGCGTTCGTGTTCGTGTTCGACGAACTGCGAACCAACGATAACGCGAGCGGGCCACCTGCGTCTCGCACGACTTCGCAGAAGTCGGCGACGACGTTTGGGTTTGAGGGAGGGGAGGGGACGACCCTTTTAAGTGGCGACAAAGGTACCGGGCGTTCCGCCACCCTTACGTAATATCTTGCCGCTAGTCGGATCACCCACTGCCTTTTTCTCCCCCTCTCCTTGTCAATCCCTCTTCTCTCTCTCTCTCTTTCTCTCTCTTTTGTTCCTTTCTCTGTCTCTTCGGCCCCCGTAGGCTTTTTGTTTCTTCGCCGAAGGATATTTTCAAGGGTTCAGTGCGCGTTAATGGACGATTTAGCGAGCCTGACCGAGGAGGGAGGTGAGAGAGAGAGGGGGTAAGAAGGAAGGGTAGGGGAAATACTTGTCCTTTTTCGCGGATTTTTGTCGTGTTCGTTCGTGCGAGAGAGAGAGAGAGAGAAGGGTTATCGTTAATACCTTGGGAGGTTAGATTGATGGGGAGGATGGGTGATGGCCGGTGAACGAGTTTGCATGAAAGGTGTATGAAAGGGTGTGTGAGGAGGGGAGGGAAAAAGGGGGAGATTGTTGGATAAAAAGGGAAACGAGTGGGGTGATTACGCTTAGACCCTTTAATGGATTCATTAGGCGAATTACTCGAAAATGTAGGCGTATTTGAAATAAGGATATTCTGTGCGAATAAATTAAATGCGAATATATACAATTTTCCATCTATTCTTTGTATGTTAGAAAATCAAAAAATGTCAGATGTAATTGAATTATTGAAAATTTCATCATTGACGAACGTTCATCAAATTTATACAAACGCATTGAATCATCGAACAGAACGAAAGAATTGGCAGAAAAAGGAAAATACATTCAATTCTCTATCTCTTTCATTTAGAAAAGAAACCTGTCCAAACTTTCCCCACGATTTCACGCTTGTGTTATATCGGTCCATTGATCTCCTCCTGTTTCGTTCGAAAAAGCACGCGGATATATTCGAGCGGATTCGCAGCTGATCGTGACGAGAAACGAAATATCGGGAGGGGGATGGATTTTAATAAACCGGAAGCTTATTGTGCCCAAGGTTCGGTTTTCTCTGTCTACAGAGAGGCTTCCATCAGCGAGAGGAAGAGGGATGAGTGGCGCTGGTCCTCTCTGCTCGACCGCGACACCGAAGAGGACAGCAGCCATGTCGAGTTAGGGGTGGTGGGTGGATGGAGAACGTGGGCGGAAAGAACTCAAACCCTGGGGGTTGCATTGTTGCAGCGGCGGTGATTACGACTGGCAAGCGAACTCCTTCCACTCTTTTTCCTTCTTCTTTTCCTTCCCCCCCTCCTTTTTTGTACCAAGTTCACCGAGTGGTTCCGCCCTGGTCGAGATGCCCTCAAGGTCCCGCGTCTTGTTATCACCCTGGCCTCGCGTCTCCTCTTTAAGTATCGTGCCTTTTCCTACGATCTGGTTGATTGCGTCGTTAAAGTCGAGGTCGTAGTGGCCATTGCTCGCCACTTCCTCTCTCTTTTTTTTTAGGGGGATGTTTTGTCCTCCCTCTCCCCCTTGACGCGCGATTTCTCGCTGTCTCAAAAGCTCCACGTCCAAACGAGAGATATTTGATGCTCTCGCGGAGGAGCTTCTTAGGAGATTGTTCGAGGTTGTTTCGCATCTTTTTTAAGATTTGTTTGGCAGATTGGTGGTATTGTTTTTCTTGGATTTTTCGAAAGAGCGAGGATTCATTGACGAGATTTCCTCGGATTTTTGTTCGAAGATTTATTTATTTTAGATTGGTATTTACGTTTTCGAAAATCTAATATTACAAAATTCATATTCATATAAATTCTTTTATTAAGTAAGATACAGTTGATTCACGATAAAAGATGCTGTACAATTTTTGTCTTTCCTATTACAATTAATTACGGAACGTAAATATCAAACAGAAACAAAATTGATTTCTCTTAGATCTACGTCTCGTTATTATTATCACGACTTTGATACAACTTCGATTTTCGTGGAGGAAGGGAAGGCTTCTATTGAGCTCAGTTTAACGAGAAACAAGGGTGAACGTCGTGCGGCCAGAGATCTTTGAGACAGTGTCTCCCAATATTTTTTGAAATGATCTTTTCACAATTGTACATAAAAAATATGTACAATTTCAATAACTTTCATTACATTCTTCATTCCCCTATAAATACATCGAAAGTATCGAATATTTCCATTCTCCATCTTACGAAATTACAAATTTAAATTCGCGCCAAACTTTTCTATCCACTTCATCCTCCCTCCAAGCGTTTCACGTACACACGTTCAACGTTTATTGCGCGACAATAATCCAAACAAATCAAGTTGGAAAGTGACGCACGAGTTGAGAAATACTGCCGCTCTAAGACGACTTAGGAGGCAAGACTCTTAGACACGGTGGCCACGACAGGAAGCGTGGATGTCTTCCTTGGAAAATTCAGCCTTCGGTATATACAAGAGGGTAGCGGAGGGAGGGGAGGGCGGCCCGAAGGAGGAACTTCTAAAATCAATTAGCAGCCCCTTAGGCGATGGGGGTTCCGTTCCAGCGACTGTGGAAGGACCCTTTCCATCATAGGGTAAGGGGTGATAAGGAGGGGTCGACGTTTATCCCAATAGAGAAACCGGTGGAACAATCACGCCCGTTTCTATGAGTATCTACACGGGATGGATGCGAGTGGGAGCTACTACCTGCAGGGGTTGCAACGCCACGGTTCAACCCTTCCGCGCGGACAGCAACGTTCCTCGCTCCTGGCTGCTCAGATTATAGCGAGAAACCATCGAAGGTAATAGACGCTCTCATTGGTTAAACATCCAAGCGCGAGATCTCTGAAAGAGATTTTTTTAACATCAGCTTGGAAGATGTTACATAAAGGAGAATAATAATCGGATGAAAAGCGAATTAGAGACTTAACCATGGAAGTTAAAGATAATTATTATAAGAAAGTTAGAATAAAATTTAGAATTTTGGAGATATATTGATTGGAGAGTGTGGAAAATAATTGTTTAAATAAATTGTATGGATAAGAAGAAGACACTTTGGAAATGTTTGAGTGAAGGGTTTGATGAATCTTTCCATGATAAATTATTATTAATTTTATAAATCTGAGGAAATTAAAATACCGTGGATCTTCCATCTTATCTTTTTAAATTAATTCCAATGAAAGTACGCAAAATTAAATTCATCCACAAGATCTTTAACCCAGTATTGCGATGGATGGTTACATTGCTCGTTCCCCTCGACCAAAAAGCAAACGGAAGTTTGGCCAAAAAATTCATATTCGTACAACGATTCTTCCCGGTTGGAAAAAGTTAATTATTTCCCCCAGTCGAGAGCAATCTCCACACTCATCCCACGCATTCATCGTTGGGAATTCGTGTATCCCATTTTGAGGAGCGTTTAAACTTTTACCTGGTAGGGATGTTTCCACGGGGGTGGAGCTTAAGCCTCGCCAACTTTAACGATCCCCCTGTAATTCGTCCACCTGGAGTTGGAAGTCCAACCATGGATGGATGGAGACACACTTCAACGGACGACACGCAATGCTCGGGGATCATTTCTGCCGAAGTTTCTCAAGATCTTAGGGTAGCCTAGAGGTTAGGTCCTAACATTCGTATAATTGAGCGTCCTGTCCTTTCGATGGTTCTTCATCCCTTTGGAAATGTGGTGGTTGAAGAGTGCTTGGCTATTCTTGGCTGACTTTGTTTCGAAAGTTTCGAAGACTTTTGGGACGGAAAAGAGAAGAGAGAATTTAATGTTTAATAGTTATTATCGATCGTTAAACTTGAATCGACGAACTTTGAAAATTATACAATTATTACGATGGAACGATTTACAAATGCAAGTGTAAATAAATTAAAGAATATATATATTATTATATACTCGAGAAAAGAATGAACCAAGTTCATTGTATCAAGTGATAACAATAGAAAGATAATAAACTATACAAAAATAGATTGAAAAACAAAGGTATGTACATCATGTAAGATCATCATCTTGTCTTATGTTAACATATGATAGCATAATTAACATTATGCTTTCAAAACAAAAACATTCATCAAACTCCAAAACAAGAAGAGCAAAGAGCACGGTTATACATCATCCGAAAACCTATTTGCCATAGTACAATGAGTGAAATTGGTGGTGATTAAATAGAGGCGCAATATTCACGAGCGTTCTTTCATCTCCTCGAGGATGGTGGGGCTCGTTAAAGAACCTTTGTCGGGGAGGGATCTGAGAAGAGTAGGAAACCGTGGCAAGAAAGACCGGTTGGATCTAAAGATACCGGCCGATTAGAGGCCGTTCTGACAACCCCTAGTCCAGCTTCTTATTGCATAGACCCGTTTCCACTCGTTCTGCAGGAGGTTGCCGGAGTCTCTCTCTTCCCGTAGAGACTTTGAGAGGCGAGTTTCTCTCTTTGAAGAGACCCTCGGTGACCCCTGGTTCGAGACGCGACAAAAAGGTCTGTGGTGGCCCTTCGGTGGCACATTTCTGTCCGATTGGAAGGAAGGACCAAAAGGACCGAGGGAAGGACACGCGAATCCGTTTAAATGAAGACGAAGGGGGGCCGCGCTTTCGTGAAATCATGGAATTTCTTAGCTTCTTCTGCTATTTCTTTTACTTCTTCTTTCCCTTTTATCGATGTTCGATGGCATTTCGATTCCGTCTTGGATTGACTTCAGTTCGGTTTCGATTAACTCGTGTTTGTTTTTTTTCTTTTGGTGAAGTTTTTCCTTGATTATTGGTGGAAGGAATATATCAATTTAGGGGTTTTTAGTTACATGTAGAAATAGAGAAAATAGTGACACAAGTTTTCGATTAGAAATAAATTCGTAATTGTTAATTCATCTTGAACAAGTTCTTAATCAAAAGTTTCATAGAGTGAATTTAGAAGCTAGAATATGAATAAAAACGAAAGCAAAATATCTTGGGAGGATATAAAGGAAGTTTTCGAACAAGTTTCGAAACCATAAACCGCTAGAAAAAAGTTTAAGATAAACTGAAATAAATCTTACACACTATTACTTTCGACAAACTTGTGACATTATTTCAATTTTAGAAGAATATTACATCCTCCACCTCGTTCGATAAACCTGTCAAGGAGAAAAAAAGGAGAACTCACTCGAAACTCGTAAACTTTCCCAAACTCGTACAGTCATCTCAATTTTGAGGAACGTTATTTCACGTAACTCGATGAAACACGTAACTCCAGGAAGATAAACTTTTCTAAATTCGCGTATAGTCATCCTTCTTCTTCCCTCCCATACATTATCAACCCCCACACTTTCCACGCGTTCCAATGCTGTTATAACTCCATCTCTGTCACGCAGGGGTTAAAAGCGATCGGGGATAATTTTTCAACTCTTCCAGTCTCGGTGAAACGTCACCCACGGGGCCAACTAATATAACGCAGAAACGAACGAAGAAAAACGAGTCGAAGGCGACTCCCGAATCGAATTGAAGGGTGGCCACGTGGTTCTGGTGAAACGATGTTGAATGAGCTGGTAGGGCAAGCTGTCTGGCAACTGGCCCTTCACCTCGTGAAACTTTAACGCGTTTACCGTGTACCTCGAGGCCGATATATCTACGCTCGCGAGATGAACATCTTCCGAAAGAAAGAGAGATCTCGAATTTGGGATCTTTCACTCGTCATCGATCATTATTAACTTCGCTCTCCTAGCTACTTATTTCTCGTTTCGCTCGCGACAGGATTCGTTAGGGAACATTGGGCGTGGAAAAAGGGTAAGAATCGTTTCTTTTTGGTCTTTTTTGCTGGTAAAAATAGTTGGAAATAGTTTCTTTGATAAAGGTTTCTTGCATATTCGTAAATTTCAGAACGAATTTGTGTTGGAAAATAAGCATATTCGTATAGGGGATAAAAGCGGATTATGATTGATTATCCTGAATATGGATGTTAATTATCGAAGGAAAATGAGAGAGAGATGAATAATGTTGATGATAAGTGATGAATATTCATATTGTTTGAAATATTATTATTCTTTGTTATTTCGAGGTGTGATGATTAAACGAGTTACCAGAGAAATCAATATATTCATATGGGAAAAGAACTTAGCATTACGGTCACATAACGAATACTTTTCCTCCGCACAGTTTACGTACCTCGATTCAAATGCAAATTAGCCCATGAGCTGCTAAATTTACAGTTTACTAACGAGCATTTAGGGATTCTGTGCAGGTTTCACCATCAAGACCCTTAGCTATTCAAGTTTCAACCCTTCCAAGTTAGGGGTTAATTGTGTCATCGCGATCGATCTGTTTGCGTGATTCGTCTGTTTCTAAACTCTCCGATTAAACATACTGACACGTCATCTATTATCAATCTTTTCACACACGTTTTATCGTAATTAAAATTAATATCTTTAATGTTAAAGCGATAACTCTTTTTTTTTTAATTTCTTAATTAGAATTATTAAGAAATTGTTGCACAGTATATCATAAAAATCTTTTCACAAAAGCATCACTCGTTTCTGTTGATCACAATCTGTAATAAGAATTAAATATTCAAAATTTCCAAATTTCCTTGTCGTTAATCGTATTCTTATATTCCTTCTTGTAAAAAGAAAATTCTTAATTCATTCGAGATGAATTAAAAACATTATAAATTGCAACATATAAAAAAAAAAGAAAGAAAAAATAGAAAAGTAGTGTCTGACGCTGAAGAATTATGGTTGCAGGTTTAGCAGAATGTTTTATAGCTTCTGTCTAGCGACATTTAGCCCGGTAAATAGCTTAGAGCATTTCACCGTCTCATGGAACACGTTCTCCGCATAGTTAGATAGAGGAATGGAATCATCCCTTCCCTCGTTTTATCATAGTTTCGAACTCTTGGATTATTTCGTGTGATTTATGTTTGAAATATTAATTATGCCAACCCCCCACAGTTCGACTATATTCGATATTCCTACATTTTTCTATCTTAAGTATTTATTAGGATATGTATTTTTTAAAATTGGATCGATTTAAAATATTTAACACGTGTAATTGATATATTGCAAAATTTAAAATTTATCCAATATTTTCCATCGCGTGTTTTATGCAAAAAAATTAACTTATAATCCGATTAGATTATTTTAAATCGATTTTGATATCTTATCTTCTGATACTTTTACGAGTGTGCTTTACTTAGAACCGCAATTTCTCAATTTTATCAGTATTTTTATTTAAATTCGTTCGTAGTATGCAATGAAAATATATATTTGAATGAAAATTCGGAGCAATAATGGTGCAGAAAGAGCGATAATCTCGGATCGATCGTAGTTTTTAGATTTGCGAGAAGCGAAAATAGTTGTTCCAGCTAATCTACTATCACGAATTCGAGGGAAAATTACCGCTCATACACAACGTGCCTAACGATAAGTCATATCGTTCGACGATTCGTGTGTAGCAGGGGCGGGGGTGAACGCGAGTGACCAGTTCGAAAGTCGTAGGCAAATGGCGCGGGGGTGGCCCGTTTCCCGGGGGCAAATTTCCGATTTATTCAAGCCCGCTCCCGAATACTTGGGAGCCCATAAAGAGAATGAATGGGATTGTGGCGGTTGCAGCAATGCTTAGGGCTGCTTTAGGGGTTCATGAAATACGCGCTCGCTACCCTCTTTAGGCCGTTCTCTTTCTCTCGATCTCCTTTCACCTTTGTCCCTCTCTCTCTCTCTCTCTTTCTCTTTAACCAAAACTTTCCAAAAACTATTCCATCAATCCATTTTATCATCTCTTGCCTTCTTCTGTGTTATTACAATTGTATGTAATATAATATTTTGCTTCTATTAATTCACGAAAAGAGATATGAATGGTACATTTTTTTTAAGATTGTTTCATAAAAATTATTATAGGTATTATATTATTATTGGTCAAATTACTTTAAACTTTCTTTATTTGTAATAATATAAAGATATAACTATTTATTAGTTTCTTTGATTCTCGATTCATCCTTCAATTAAAATAAAATAGATTTCAAATTAATTTTGTTAAACAGAACACTGTATTTGTCTTATTCATACTAACTTTTCAATTTTCTAATCAATTTCGAGTCACTAATATTAATATTATTAATTATTGAATCATTCCATAAAGGAAATCATCTTCCAACGTAACAGGAGATAATAACTTCACAAGAAAGTTTTCTCCAAAAAACAATCTACCTACGATAATTTCTTGTAACAATCTTATAAATTGAAAGAACGTTTCACAAATTAAAAAAATCTCCTCTCCTTTCGAATACTTTTTTTCCGTCTCTCATAACATTGAAAACAAATACCCTACACCTACATCTTTATCGAATCCTCCTCGGTTCCCGGTTCGTTTAACTCTCGGTCCACCCTCGCTCCCCTTCCCCGAATCGAAACTCTTCGCTCTCCGCGGGGTGGCCAGCCGATATTACCATGAATTTACATAGCCTCGCTCCGAACTCGAAACATATTGCGCCGCTTTGATTTATACGAAACATTTGCTAAATATTCCCGCTTAATCTCGGCTAGGCGGAATGCGAATGCGTCGAACAACGTCAGCACCGCGGTATTTCCTTCGACGAAAATCTGAGCGAGGGATCCGTACGAAAAAAAGGCCCTCGAGGGGGATCGCGATTTTACCCTCGCACGCGCGTCTTTTCTCTCTCTCTCTCTCTTTCTTTCTTTTTTTTTTCTCTCGATGAACGGAATTAACACTCGTATATTGGCTCGTACAGCAAAGGGAGCAGAACTTTGAAGAGGGAGCCGATTTTACCTTTTCTCCTTTTTTCCCTTCTTTGTTGGGCTTTGAATGGAATCATAAAACGTGGTAGGTTGTCGAGTAATTTGTTTATTTATTTTTTCTCTTTTTAGTTTGATCGAGATAATTTTCTTTGATTCAACGATAACTATATGGGAGTATTAAATGATTGTCAGTGATGATATAATTGCGTGATAAAAGATATAAGTAAATCTTTATCAAGTTACTGTAAAAAGAAAACAGGAGAAATCGAGATGGAAGAAGGGTAAGATACGTTGAATTCGTGTCTCGGATAAATTGGTAAGGGAGGAAGTAAAATATGAAAATGGAATCCGGAAACGTTGGAGAGAGAGAGAGTAAACTTCTCCCTGGTGAATATTGCGCGTGGGAAAGATGGCGCGATGTATCTTGCTATATCACGCTACCGTCTTCCCAAACAGCGATAATTTGAAACGGTACCCTTTGGCTGCAGGCTATTTGGCGGTTTTCTCCAGATTCCAATCCCCGTACCATGATACCATGATGGTCAGTCGGCCTAGTTCTATTTGGCTTCCTCCGTAGAAAGGGAAGTGTTTCTGTTCTGTATAGGGAGTTTAATACTTAACCTCGAAGCCGGCTAAGTTTATAAAACAGTATATACGCCGTTTACCATCATTTTCGCGATTTAAAAAGGATTTGTTTCTCTAGGAGAAAATTAACACTATTGTGTAATTCTTTAGAGAAGAATTTAGATTAAATTGGAATGAGAGGAAATATTTAATTTGTATCGAAATTTTATCAATTTACCTAATAAGTAGGGAAATTGAAATATTTTTTCATAAATATTTGTTTCACAACAATACACGTTAAAAATATTATTTCAAAGAAGCAATAAATATATATACATATATCTTCATCATTTTCAAATATAATAAATCGCTCTATGATAATTCACGAAACATCTCTATCCTAGCATTTGATTCTCTCTCGAAAAAAATCCGCGAAAGAGAAGCGGAACAGAGAAAAAAGAGAAACACTCGAAAATAAATCCCTCGCTCCCAACTTGCTCGCTAAGCAATCGACGATCGTCGATCATTAAACGCCTCTCGACTTTTCCGTTCGTGTCTTCTTCACCCTTCCGATCATACTTCCCCCGAAACGACGCCAGATACCACCCTCTGTCCCGTCCATTTCCGTTTTCGTTCAACCCAGCACCCGATCTTACTCCACACATTTCCCTCTCTCTCTCTCTCTCTCTCTCTCTCTCTCTCTCGTTTTGTTTCATTTCCCACTTCACATATTCATACGCCGCTCTTTGCTCACGATAAATGCGCACCATTTGCATGTAGGGTCTCCGCTCTGGAACACCACACCCTCCCCCTCTCCCACACACGCTCCAACCCTCCATGGTCCCTATCCTCCGTGTCACTCCCCGTCTCCTTCCAACCCTCGACACGTTGGGTGGCCCGCTCTCCCCGGGGGCGCTCGCTTCGTCCACCCCTCCGCGGCTCAACTCCAGCGCGATAAGCCGCCCCCGGGGATCCGCGATTGTCTCGATTTATATGCATGCACAGACGTAGGCGGTGGTCCACCACGGCTTTCGTTTCGAGGAAGAGGAGGAGGAGGAGGAGACGAGGGTGGCACAGTTGCGACCCATCGATAGATCGATCCTGGACAGACAGTAAATATCGTTGATGAGCCGGCCCGCTCCTCCACGATTGGGACTTAGGGCCGGGAGGGAGGGTGGGCACGATTTGTCGAGTGGCAGAAATTTCTCGCGCCACGGCATCGACCCTCCACCCCTTGCAGTATGTATATATATAGTTATCTATCTCGAGATCTTTTTTCTTGTTATTTTTTACACCCCTTCCATTCGAGATTTTTACTACGAGGTATGGCGAGAAGGTGGTATATCTTGGGAGGGGGTCGCGTAGCTATGGACGTTGCAGGGGATTAACAACTCCGGTAATTTTTTTCTTTTTCCTTTTTTTTTTTTTTTTTTACCCTTCCTTGTGAAGCGAGCGAGGGAAATTGTTGCGAACGAGGGGCTTCCTGCGTGCATAGCGAAGCCCGTCCCGACGATTATTCGAATTAATTCGGAAATGTCCCCTTAATGACCGACCCGGCAATATTTTTATTCGCGGGCGGAGTTCACCCGGTGACTGCGTGCCGTGTATTAAGTATGATGGCTTGGCTAATTGATTTTAATAAGTCTTTGATCGCGCGTGTGAATGTTTTTTCGAATTGTAAAATCGTCCTTGTATTTTTTTTAAAAGGAAGAAGGATAATAATTCGTAGATGATAGAGAATATATGTTTTTTTTTAAGTAACGTGAGCATCAAAATATTCCAAACTTAGGATTATTATTTTCTCTTGTTTATGAAATAGATTTGCTGTATCTTGTGTTTTAAATTATTATCAAGCATTGTATTGACGAAATTCATAATTTTCAGGTTTCCCTGTGCGACGATTACAGTCTACCGGTCGATTTTGTTAATAAAAGACGTCCTGCAAGTGCTGCGGCTGCAACTTCTACGGTCCAGTGGGCGCTTCCAAGTCCTACCGTAGAGAACGTGAGTATTATTAAATTTCAAAGTTAAATATTTGAGATTAAAATCACCTTATCGATATTTTTCGCGATACTGAATTTCGTTCGTTCGCGGAGAATGAATGAATTTCGTTTTGCAAACAAAACGTGAATATGATACAATTAAAATATAATTATAAAATGGAAATTTTACCACTTACCGTTTACAACCATGTATTCAATCAGATTTTATTCGGATTCTCTCGATTCAATGAACGTGCATTGTTCGTTAATCGCATCACTCGTATCACATTTCGTTTATCGTCGCTTGTTTTTCATCGATAAAGGATATCAATATTTGCACGCTCGTCCCAAATCGGAAAGATACCAGGTATTTCTATCAAATGAAAAAATATACACAAGGATTTCGAGCAACGAAATATTATTTACCGTCTCGTATTAATATTTCGCTCTTTCATACCAATAATATTCAATGGTTTTGATCATGATTTATAAACATCTTTCTAAACAAAATCAGTTGTCTAAAATTTCGATCAAATCGATCTTATCGCTTCCTCCCCTTTGAGCACAAAATTGATACGAATCTACCAAAGATAAGCTGCAAGAGGATCTTTAAAAAACGTGATACTCCAAATCTCGTTAATATATTCGTCAATTTTAATAATAATAAAAAATAATAATATAATGATAATAAATATAATAATAATAATGATAAAAAAAAAAGGATCTGAAATATTTTAATGATCGACTATTAAAATTAATTCAACTCCCAATCAAAATCCACTCCATCATCGATTCGAAGCGTCGTCTTCAGCATCGATCCATTCGTAGGATACGTTCTACAACAGTATTGATATTTTCTCGTCGCCGGCGGTCGAAGAATCGGTTGAAGGGAGAAATATAATTACGATGGTGACAAAATACCCGCTGGGCACGATGGAGGGTGGACTGGCAGCGTGCAAAAGGGGTGGAAGAAGGTCGAACGAACGAACGAACGAACGAACGGAAGGACGAAGGGAATCGTGCGAGCAGGGTGAAAAGAGAGATGGAGGTGGTGACTTCCGGCGGTGCTTATAATTGTTCCACCACTCAGCTTCTGGTGCTCAGGATTGCCCGGAGCGGAGTGCCTAAATGTTTCTCTGCAGTCGAAATACCGCTTACCTTGACTGTGTCCTCGAAAGGACGTCGCATTTACCGCGTTTACCGGCGCCATCCTGCACGTGACACGGAATCTCGGCTCGCTTTGTCGCGGAAACCAGGTTTCCACGTTGAATATTAGATCCGGTGCGAGTAAAATTGTTGATGGGGAGGTCCTTGGAATATTTTCCGATTAAGAATCTGAATTCTGGAGGGAAAGAATATTCATTTTCTTTGATTACGTGGAATTTAAGAACTTAAGTGTTTAATATTATTTTACAATGAATTGCAAAAAAAATCCTTAACGAATTGAATTATACTCGAACAATATTCCAAAAAAATTATCGTATAATTTTTACTATCTACTATCACTGTGTGTGTGATACACAAAACAAAGACCACGTGGTGTAATAAAAATATAAAATGGAATAGAATTCGAATCAAGCCAATGTTCACGATTCATCTGCACTCAGTCATCAACAAATTGCAAGCATCATTCGCGACAAAAAGTTATTGCCGTGAGGAAGAAGAGTCGTAAAGAAGAGGAAGATCGAAAAGAGGAGAGGAGAGGAGACAAAGAGGAATGGGGACACCTGGTCGCGACGAGAAGAAGAAAAGTTTTTCCTTTGCCTGTGTTGTGGGCGTCCCTCGAAACGAAAGTGCTCGTCGCAACTGTGGTGTCAAAGGGGGAGGGAGGGGGCAGAGGGGGTGGTTCGTGGGGGTGGAGGGCGACAAAGAGAGGAAACCGGGTGCCACTTGATTCAAGAGGGTGAATCGTTACGACTCCCCCGCTCCTCTCCAGTGTAAGCCCTACTTAATACTTTAGCGCTTTATTTTATGCGTGAGGTCGGGCTGTAGGTCGCATTTATCACTTTAACAAAGAGCCCTGCCGCGCGAGGAAAGTTCGAGCCGACGCCTCCTTGTTTCCTAGCGATGGAAATTTCGCGGTCGCGTGGTGGTGAAAGTGAAACGGGGATTTATGGTTTCCTAAACGCTCTATCTTTCGCAGGTTTCAGAGGATGTTTAACCTGGTGGATGAGGAGTGATCCTTGCATGACGATCGATGCTTTGGATTTGAGAAGAGAGAGATTTCACGTGATTCTTTTAATATCTATTGCTTGAGAGAGAGAGAGAAAGAGAATCTTTTTTATTTAATTTTTTTTTTAAATAATTCTTGCTTTATTTTTATACTAACATTTATTTATAATTGCAATTTGATGAATTTGATGAAGGGTAGTTTGTTTGGTGATGTAACGATCGATGTTCTTGATGTGTAAGAGAATTTTTATTTGGCGATTATTCTTTTTCTTTTTAAGAGTTATTGTTTTATTTCTATGGTGAAGCAATGTTTATTTATCGTGAAAGTGATGAAAGTGAAAAGGGGATTTATGGTTTCCTAAGTACTCTAATTTCAGAGGATGTTTAACCGGTGAGGGAAGGGTAGTTTTGGTAAACTTTGATCGAAGTTGGTGCTTCCGAGAAGAGAAAATCTTGTCATTTATTTTATATTTATTGAAGTTGAAAAAGAAGAAGCTTTTTATTTCACTCTTTTTTTCCCCCTAATATGATTAAATTCTTGTTTCGTTTTTATATAAATCTAATGAATCACCGTTCGAGTCTAAGAGAATTATTTTTAATTTTTTGAGAATTTAACAATGTCTCGTGTGAAATACTATTAAACGTATATAGGAAGGATCTATTGCACCATAGATTCTTTCCCAAGGTAATAAACACCATCGCCATCGTTTCCCTCGCCTCTCGTTATTGGTACTGTTATTTATGGCACTCTGACTACCCTCGTAGTTTCGAGATTGGATCTTCAGACTGCTTTAATTGACATATATATTATTTGTTGAAATATTTTTTAAATATATAGGAACGAGATCGTGTTTATTTATTTCATTTTTAATTATGTTTATATTATTAAGAAATTAAATTCACATCCTTTGCACGTTTAATTTAAAACATATTTAATTATTACATAATATTTCGCCATTTCCTGTTCAAATATCTCTCTCATTTCTACTGTAAAGACAGATTCTCGATATTGGATAGATTTTAAAGAGACTATCGGATGTGTTTCCAAAGCGTTAAACTTTGCAGGCTAAGCTCCTTCGACAGCGATATTATGCGAGATCACGGAACTTCTCAAGGTTGTGGACCCCTCGTTTCTTATTCAGCTCGAATGAAATGATCGAATTTTTTTAAAAAAAAAGGCCATTTGTTATTCCTAACATTTGTATCACGTATCACTCAAACTTTAATTCTTCGCTTTTCGATTAATTTAATTATCAAAGATCCATTGATCAGATTTCGTTGATTTCGTGCATGTATAGTAATGCAAAATAATACGTACACGTCGAGAATCACGCGCGCGATAGCGAGATTATGGGCTGGATAATAATCGCGGTCAATTATAATACGACGGTCGTATAATCGGATTAAAGTCCGATAAACCGATGGGATTATTGGCGGACTGTTAACGTAGTTATTCGTGCTAACTGTGTCCTAATGCTGTCCGAGATAATGATGTTTAAAATTCGAAGGGATTTAACGTGTTACATTTGTCATAACAAAATTTTGCAAATTTGTATTTTATTTAATCTGTAATATTGCCATAAGTAATATTAAGACAGCAATGTATTTTATAAACGTATCGTTTTAATATTTTTCCTTTTATTTTGACGTTCAATGATCGTTCATAGTCCACGTAATTTATCTGTTTCGTTGATTTTAAATTTCACAATCTTAATCTAATTAATTTTAGATCAAAGATCTAAGTTTGAAAACTTTGAAAACTTCTCTAGAATTTTTTCCTCTATCATTTCATCATGCATATCACTTAAATGCACTCTAAATCTTATGGAATGTATTCTAATTCCTATTCAACCACGAAATATATATCATACATACCTAGATACGTCAGGTCTGGTTCAACCAGATTTGGTTCATCGATCATACACTGCTCAAACACATTTCAAACTGTTCCATATCGTTCTCCTCAATCTGTCTTTTTCCACTTACATGCTGACATATCAGCTAACAAAATCGATCCTTGCACGCATCAGGAACACGAGTATAGGTAATATATGAACATATCGTGTGTTACTGTCCACGGTGATGCACCATCATCTCTATTAAAATGAATTTACAATAACATGATATTTATTTAAATTTTTCATTAAGAAGATATATGAAAAATCGTGTTGTATTATCTTTGATTCTCGATGTAATTATTTCAATTCTTTTCAAATAGAAAATGCAGCAAGTATCGATCATCCATTATCACATTTTCCTTTATTTTAAAAATAGAGAATTAAATTAATCAAATAACTAAATTGATTAGTACAAATTAGTAAATGCAAACATGTTCATATAATTATATAAAAGAAAGAAATTACATCATAAAATCTTCAAAAACGAGCTTACCTGTTCTCACCCCTTCACGATTCCTTCAAACTCAACACAGTCATCTTCAAGACGCGTCTCATATTTCGGCTTAAGGCCGAATCAATCGGCAAGATGATCGAATTTTCAACAGTCGATCGGTTCGCTTGCCACGCCGACGAAATTCCCAACTTCTTTCGCCTGCGGAAGTTACCCTCGTAATTTCCGTATAAACATCCACGAATTTATCTGTTCCAACGACGAAACCAACGCACCAACAAAGAAAGAAGAGAGAGAGGGGAGGAGAGATAGAGGCAGAAGGCAATCGGTTTCGAAACAACCCCCGGGGGCCAGGACGCTCAACTTTGGCAGGAGAATTCCAATTTTGGCCTCTTTCAATTTAAGGCTACTTGTCTTGCCCGTCCTCTTCTCGCACGTTCTTGCAACAGCCTCCGTCATTTCAATTCGTCTGTCTTCCTCTCTTCGAGAAGAGAACCGTGATACAAGCTTGTGGCGGAAGTGCGAGGAGGAGGAAGGGAGAAGTTTCCGCCGCCATTGATCAGACCTTGCCTTCCTTTCGACGAGTATTCCTTCTTCTTCTTCTTCTTCTTCGTCCTCTGTCGCGTGGAGGGAGGGAAGGGAAGCCAGAGGCCATCGTTATTGCTTCTATTATCGTTATTATCATTAAAATCGAAAGTTGGCGAGCTCTCCTCCATGAATTGTTGAAGGTTTTCTTTTGGAGGATGGTGGGGATCGATCGAAACACGCCCCATTGTGCACGCACCTGTTTAATAACGTGGACGAGATCGAGGAAATGAGAATGATAGGGTCAAGATGAATGGAGACTGGATTTGTGGATGGATGGGATTTTTTTTTTCTTTTTTTTTTAAGATTCGAGAAACGAGGGAATGGATTTGACGTAGTAGAACGAGGTTGTTTGATGATTGGGTGTATATTGACTTGTTTGGTGTTTTCTATTTAAAGTTGTATTTCTTTCTGGTTTTTAATTAAGTAAAATTGTTAAGTTGGTCGAGAGAAGCATAGATTGGAAAATTAATAAATATATCTTTATTCTACAACTCAATTATTCAAATATTATGAATATTCACATTATTATATTATATAAATATAATATTATAATGTTTATCAATACATGTTTCTAAATAACTTTCATCTGATTTGAATTTGAACAATTTATTTCACTTAATATTTTTACAAATATATAACAAATAGATATTAAACTTGTATATTTTCACAAACAACCGTGGAAAAAAAAAGTAAATAAGAAGCTATAATCAGAAGAGAGGAGAACTCGTTCGAGAAATGAGATTCTTACATACCAGTGGAAAACAACATCAAATTAGGCGGCACAAATTATTTGGTCGGCAACAATACCAATTTGGCATCGAGCTAGCCAAAGCTTGGCTGGCTAACAACGTCCAGCTTCGACCCCCTTTGGGGATACCATCAACGGGGGTTATTGCACGAGTTTCTTCGACTAAGCACGCGACACGTTAGTCCAACGCAATTCCCATGCCCTGAGCACGGCCAATTGCGGTAATGCGTTGCCCGACCGAGTTGTAGAATAAACATTTTTAACTTTCTCCTCCTCTTAAACGGCCATTATTTCGAAAGGGAACAACCCGTTTTCGTTTCCTGTTTTCCTTCCTAGGATATCGCGTCTAATCTCCGCGCTTAATAAAAGATACTTAGCATTCTGGTGAATTAGAATAGAACGTCTTGAACGTTGCCGGAATATGTCATGAGGAAATAGGCATAGAATTCGTTCCATAAAGAGGAGTTCCGTTATAATTGCACTGTTTAAATAATCCTTCTACGAAATTACGTAGAATCATGTAATTTTGAGTGGATAGAGTTAGTTTGTCGTTATTCCAAAGTGAGAAGAAGAATATGATAGTCTCGATTGTATTATTTTTTATTCGATAATATTTCTCAGATTTGTTAATTGCTTGTGATGAATTACTTTCCAAAATTCTGATAATTTTCAATTTCCTCTCAAGAGACTGTCATCTCTACATCCATTTCATGTACACATTCATAGACACAAAATAGAGAGCTTATTTAGATTAGAAGTTGAAAAATTTTTCCTTTTACAATTCAATGGTTTCTAAAGAATTCCAAGTATTTTATTCTTCTTCATTGTTAGAATTCTAAGAGATGCTAAAAAATTATAGATGGAATTAGAGAAAGAAGTTATTTTTATAAATATCCGAGAAAGTATATAAGGGTAGACATTGTGGGGTGCTTGAGGAATTGTAACGGAAGGGAATGATCTTCTGCTCTGTTTTCAGGCGGAAGTCGAGGTTGTGGAACAATACAGCGACCCGAAGGATAGTAAGAACAAGGCGTACGTCGAGCCAGGAGCTGAGACATCCCTGCCGACGATCTACAGCAAAGTAAATCGCAACTATTGCCGGCCTTACACGGGTAAGTGGTGCATAACTTTCGTATTTGTATCTGTGCTTGTGACCTGATGGAAGTTTACTGCTTTGCTAGCGCGTATCTCGCCGCAAAAGCCTACTAAAAGAAGCTTACAAGCTTACAAGCTTCTTTACTGCTTGCCTCGTCTAGCGACCTATAACGCGTATTTAAATGTATACAAATGATTATGCAAGAAATGATAAGAAATATCTGATCTAGATTTTCTTAAATTTTCTTCTTCTGCGTGTATAAAAGTATAATAAATTTTCGAGAGTAGTGAAATAATTTTCAAATTAACATTTATAAAATACTTGATAATTTTAAATAACAATCCAAAATAAATTGTCTCGTTTCAATTTCGAAATTTGCCCATCGTTTTCAGATTTCAAAGCATATACAGACAGAGATTCTAAATATTTGCCTTTGAATCTCGTTCAGAGATACATCACACGGTAAATTAAGAACAATATTTCGAAACGTAGCTATTCAGATTTTCAATCACTCGCTCTCTCTCTCTCTCTCTCTTTTTCTCGATTATACACTCTCGAAAAAAGCACCAAAGCTTGTGTTTAAATACTTATCCAACTTCCCATATTTGCAAATCAATATTTGCCTCGATATTAACAGAATCAGTTGAGAGAGGTGGTCACGTAGGCCGACTAATAATAAAGCTCGATGAAAACGTAAATACAAATCCTAAAATACGAAGAAGAGCAACGACATAAATTCTTGGTAACGTGTAATGAGTCGGATTAAAGCGTGTGGAATCGATCGTTTCGCAACGTTACGTTAAAATAAATAAACTTTGAACGATTGTAAATCAAGGATTTATCCTGTGCCTGGATGATAACGAGCCAGCCAACGTTTCCGGATTTTCGTTTATCGATTGCGCAACATCTGGCCAATTTTCTGCCAACCTCTTCTCGTTCGCGTTTCTCTCTTTGTTGCGCGAAATTCTTTCTCTTGATCGTGTAGTAATAGTGGATCCTAACGCGAATGCCATGATAACGTACGTGATTACACGTATGAAAGTTGGAGCCAAAAGATTTCATGAAAATGGCGATTTAAACTGAAATATTCTCTTGCTATCACGGTGGTAATATATGTTGTGCTTGGAGCTGGGAAAAATTCAAGAAGAAATATATAGAAAACTGAAATATGTAGTCCTATAAGAAGGTATTATTTGAAAATATTTTTTAATAATTTAATATTTAAATCATGGACGAGTATTACTTATTATTTATACTTAGATTTTGATATAAATAGAATATTAAAGATAATTGTATTTTTGTTTATTATAATTTACTATTTTTACAACATTGCCTTATAAAGGAAATTTTTTAAAAATTTTGGAATTTGATATATTAATATTTAGTAGAAAATTGTTTAAATACAAAAGCAAATCATTTCTTTTAATAATATAACAATTTTCATTTCTGTTTCAATTTATATTAGATTTATAATTAAAATTCAATAACATTTTTCTTCCAACACATTTGAATTATAATCTCTTCGATACGTGTCATTATTAATGTATGCTTTTCGACAATCAATATATACATACATCTGAACAATCGATTGTCAAACACAAGGAAAAAAAAGGGAAAAATTGAAAAAATCTCACGATGAGAATATTGAACTGCACGCACGAAATAAACGGCGTAATAACCGAATACTCCCCTGCGGGCATTTAAATGGCGTGGCGTGAACCCACGCTTTTTTCAATCTCGATTTCACGAGGTTGTGAAATTGAGCTGTCGCCCAAGCATTCGATGAAGAGGCTGTAAGTTTCGGATTATAGAGTTAACAGAAATTCCCGCGCCGAGCCGCAAATTAATGCGGTGAACCCCCAGCGATACGGCCGATACTCCGATGTACGAATTATCGAGGCAACAACTCAGTTAACGCGGAGTAAGAGAGGCGGAAGAGCCCCTCGATAATTGAACGGTGCACACAGGTTGGCCAGCAAATCCCGTGGATTAATCGAACGTTTTCGAAACGGAAGGGTCGTTTTCTTTCTCCTGGAACGCATTGCTATTAAAAAAAAAAAAAAAAATCTGCACGTGGAACTCACACTGGTCACTTCTGATCGGAAAACAAAAGATCTTTCTTTCAAAAATCATTATATATAATAAATTGTATCATAAGAAATTATTAAGTATAATTTGCAATGAAGAATTAAATAGATGCAATATGCAATTTGTTGTTGAAAATAATTCTTTTTATATAATAAAAAGAACTTAATGTTCGTGATAAGATTTAATAAATTCATACAAGATGAACGAAGAGAAGATATACATTCAAATATAACATAAAAAGGAAGGAGATCTTTCTTCTGTCCACTACTTGTTCCACCACCATCAATTTTCCAAATTCCCTGATTCGAAATTAACTCAGGACGGCATTGATAAACTTCAACCACTCGTTAAACCCGTTTCAACAAGGGTCGAAGCTTCGTCACTCTGGAATGTCGAGAGTTCCGGTTCGTAATTAACCCCCTATAGTTACACCCATAGAAGGACATAACTAAACGTATAATGGATTTTCTACGTCCTATTTTAACGCTCGCCTATGCAGATCGCTCCACGAACCTTGGACAAACACATCGGCGAAATTTACATTCTTATCATATTCATGGGCTTTTAATTCGCGAACGTGGCAGAGATCGAGTTTGATGAGAAAGAGAGAGAGAGAGAAAGAGAGGAAGAGAGAGACCTGAGCAAACACGCCGGGGCAAATGTTTATCGTCGTGGACATGTTGGCCAGAAGGTCTTTGATAAGGACTTCTTACCCTGATACGAAGGCCATTCTAATCGCCGAGGACGATGTTTGCTCGAGGTTAGAGTCGTATCCGTATTTGCGGCGCTATACATAATGGATGATCGTGGTGGAAACTAATCGGATGGATTTATTTGTATAAAACGTAGTTACAATCGATTTTTGGGTAAGTCAGCTCGAGGATAGAATTATTATGATTTAGAAATTAGAATTGTTGTGATTGTATGATGAGGTATGGGTTATAAGATTTAATAGAAAGATAGTTGTTAAAAATTAATTGAGATTCTAACACGGAATTAGAAGAAGGAAAGAGAGAATTTTTATCCACGCAGTAAAAAGAAAGAGGACCAACGAAAAAAAGAGGGGAATAAGATATACGATTTCTCATTTAAGAAGAAAAATCTTCCCTGTCAAAAGCACGACTCGCAGAATCCTCCCTCGTCCACGAGCAAAATTCAGAAGCCACGCAGGATCACGTTTATCGCCGTATAATCGGCCATTCGGCAGAATTATTGGGAAATTAAGATTTCCATCCGGTATCCGGTCCCAAAATATATCCTCCGCGAATTGGATCGGCCGTTGAGACGTGAATAAGGGTTAGCTGTATCCGAATAAAAATTCCAGACTCGGGTTGGGATTTATAGGGAAAGAAAGGGATATCCGATTAACGTTTGCCTCGGTTTCCGCTCGGTATCCCCGCCCATTTCCGGCGGATCCAAGTCCATTTCGTTCGAACTTTTCAGAGTTTCAGGTGTGCGGGTGACGTTACTTGCCAACGACAACCGACCTCGTCCCATGATGTGTCGTGTGATATTTAATTAAACTTCCCCTTGCCCATCCGGTCTGCCCTCGTTCCATGGCTACCAGTGTCTGTAAAGTTTCAAGGGCGCGAGCTGGCCCCCTCCCCCTCCCCCTACCCACTGTCCTTCCACCCTTTTCACGGACTTATTAACCGTTTCGACAAGGCCCCTTGACACGAGAAATTTTTCTTGCCTTCTTCCTCTCGGTGGACCCCGAAGTAATTAAAAATCAGCCGATTTAAAATCTAATGAAGTGGAAAGGAATATTGGAGGAGCGTGGATGGATGGATGGAAGGGAGGGAGGATCGTGGAGATTTCTTGGGACGATCGACAGTATTGTACTCTTGTTTCCCTTCGTTCTTCTTAGGAGTGGAGTTATGGCTAACATGGGCTGGGTTTGGTTTCAAACTTTTTGATTTTCCTTTCCATCAAAGTTTGATGGAAGGTTGGGTTTCAGCCATTGTGATAAAGGATATTTCTGTTGGTAATTAAGAATTGAATTATTTGATTATTAAAAAAGGGAGAAAGGAAAATATTGCTGTATATAAATGGGTAATGTGTATTTGGTTTGATATAAATGTATATGCATAAAGTTCTTCTAAATTGAAAAAAAAGATGGAGTATAATTTTCTAACAATAGGAAATTTGTAAGATAGTGTGAAATATTTGTTTAATAGATATAAAGAAATTGATTCCCAACAACAAAGTTTAAAAGAAGTTTCAAAATATTCCATCTGTCAAAATTCCTCGAGATTATTAGTGAAACGAATTAAAGTTAAATTGGAAATGTCATTTTTTAGAATTTTCTCACTTTTACGTTTGTCATAAAATCATATATGCAGTATTAAAAGGAATAAATTATGTAAATGTATTCTTACAATAATGATTCGTCGTTGAATAAATTTAATTATTCAAAATTAAAAATAATAACATTTACACTTGCAAATCAGTAATCACTTTCGAGTAAATCTCTCTTCGTTTCATTAATAATATCGTTACAAGCAAAATCTTTCCAGAAATAAATATATCCGTCGCGTATTTTACTCTACAATTTGATTAAATCGTATTAAAATTAGAAAAACTTTAAGCCGGTATAACTCCGAAAATAATGATTTCCGGTCAACGAATAAAAGACCGTTGGAAGCGTGGAACCTTGCCCTTTAAAACGCTTTTTCATTTATCTCGATACGACTTCCGGTTCACGAGATATCGTCGTGTAAAGGGAAGGGTAATTTTCGATCGTTTACTATTTCCACTCTTGTCGCTTACTCGGACCTCTCGCTCGCGCCTCGTCTCACTGACCTATCCCAAAGTCCAGACAAGCGACAGACGCGATTCCTGGAAATAGTACGCACTTCCAAGAAAAAATGTAGGTCACTGAGTCCATTCATAATCTCTCTTAAGCGCTATGGATACTTTGACTCTTAATATCTCGACAATGGATTGAGATATCGGGATAAAACAAAAAGGGACTTCAATGGTACGGTTTCTTCTATCTCTTGAATGAATTTTGACGCTGAAATTTTAAAATTCTTTTTAAAAAAAATTCGTGAATTTACGCGATTAGAATAATCTATTGTTGAAGTATAAAGTATACGAAAATTTATAATTATTACTTTATTAATTCTTATACAAAGATTATTTTTGTAAACATCTTGTATAATTCATCATCTATATATAATTCTTACGCAATTTAATATATCAAATGTTGGAATACATTTCAATTACGTAGAAACTTGTTACTATTACCGATTATTCTTCAATTTTTACAAAGTATCCTTTTGCATACTTCTTATTTTTTTTTTTTTTCTTTTTTTTTTTACATTCCTTCTTCGACAAGTGAAGCAAAACCGCACAACTAATCGTGTAAAGGGGGCAGCTGGAAATTGTAGCCGCGTTAATCAGCGCTTTCGTTCCCTCCCCGGATGAAGGTACCCGGCCTCGTCATTGCTCGGCCGATGAAAGAACTTTCTCCTGTACTGATTGTCTCTTGGATCGACCCTCGGTCG
Organism: Apis mellifera; assembly: GCF_003254395.2. Classification (NCBI taxonomy): domain Eukaryota; kingdom Metazoa; phylum Arthropoda; class Insecta; order Hymenoptera; family Apidae; genus Apis; species Apis mellifera. The sequence continues at coordinate 5,622,396 of NC_037643.1, forward strand.
GAGCTACCCTCGTTTCAATTACCGGTACCAGGTGACTTGTAGCTCGTTCCGCGTCCCCGAGCAGTTAACGCTGCTACGGGTTCATCGTATGCAAATGACAAGCCGTCCGTCGGTTCGTCCGTCCATCCGTTTGTCCGTTCATCCGTTCCTAGTTCGACAGGGAGGGAGGGAGGGTTGCTTGATTCACATCAAACGCTAGCTAAACGCTGTCTATTGTCTCAGCTGTCCATACTACGATCGCATATTAAATAATCGAGCTGAGAGTAATTATTATACCGAGGGGGTAGAATTTCGATTTCTATCCAACGTTCGAATTGAAATATATCGTTTGTTAAGATATTTCTTTCCATGGAAAATTAAATCCGGATGAGTTTTTTTTTGAATTGGAAGTAAAATTTTCCATCGCGCGCGAAATTCAATTTCGTCTCTTCATTATCCCATCCCTGAACCGACTGAATTCCAGTCGAAGATCGAGCTCGACGAATCATGGCGTCTCGACGAGAGGCATCAAGAGGTAGAGATCGCGAGTTATGTTTACGACACCACGTTGGTGCGACAGTTTTAGCATTCCAAGTTGGGAAGGGTGGAAAGTTTGTTGGATTGCCGCGAAGATGAATAGTTAACGGAATAGAAACCCCTCCTACCCCGTTCTCCTTCTTCGTACTCTGAATTTCCGTTTCCCTCGCCTCCCCGCTTCTCCTTTCTGCTCCACATTCGAGCTCCTCTCCATTCCCTCGCGCGGATCATTTACAAACTGTCAACGGCATGTCTCCTCTCGCTGGACGAATGGTGGAAGAGAGAGATCTTAATCCATGGACAATTTCGCGTGTCTTCTTCTTCGAGTGACAGTTGGAAGTCGGATGAGAAGATCGGATTTTCTTTGTTGGGGGAAGAAGATAGAGATTGTTGGATTAATTTTGAACAATTTCTATTCTGGAAGAGTTGTTAAAAAATGGCAAGATGAGAATTCGCTCGTATTCCCTTTTTTAAAAAAAATGAGAGAGAGAGCTAGATCTTTTGACAGAGAGATCTTCTTTTCATTCGTCTCACGTACGTAGTTAGATTTTCTACGACGCAGAGTGTGTACACGAGATTCTTTGTCGGCCTGCTCGCTTTTGTTAATCGCGAGCAAAGCTTTGTCCCCGTTTTATCGCGCGGCTGAACGACGTCTTCTCCCTGGGACGTTAGGGACATTGGGGAACGAGGTGGGAAAGGAAATTTTCAAACAAACTCCTCCCTCCCTCCGTCGCCATAAACGAGGAGGCATGGAGCCAAAGGTTGGCAGTAAGGACGTCGCGTCCCTACACGGAAGGATCCCCGAATTCATTTCATGGCCAATTACAATTAGCATTTATGCCGCGATTTGCATATCGTTCCAAGATAATTTCGCGAACGCTTAGCCTAATCTTCGTGTCAGATGTTTCAGCAGGCTGACAAGAAATACTTGCTGGTGCCAGAAATACTTTTCGGTGAAAGTGATCTCGGAGAATGGCTACGACTTGAAAGAATTATCTAAGAGAGAGAGAGAGAATGATAAAGTATTTGTTTAATGTTTCTTTGGAACGATTCATCGTTTTATTTAATTTAAAATTTGAAACAAAAGTTAAGAAAGTATTGTTTTAAATTTATGATTAGATTGATTTGACAAGAAGAACAAATAGAAGACACAGACAAAGTGATACATCAAATTATGCATTCATCATCGTCCATTTCCATACAAATAATTTACAAATCATTTGAAACGATCATGATACTATATCATTCTATATAATCCATTCGTTTTAGGGATATTTTGCTGGCAACAAAACTTCATCCTTGTAATCGTTATATTCCATCTATCCACCATATATCAATATCGACCATATAAACCACGTGCCGTAAATCTAAACCAACTTTCGTTCTCGTTCACGTTGAATCAACGAACGCCTCGTACAATACCTGTACAAGATTAAATCGCGAAACGAAAGTAAACCGCGTTCGAAACGGTTTGTCAGGAGGGATGGAATCGAAGAAAATGAGAGACAGAGTTGCTTGTGGGATCGGTGTAGCCCCACAACCTGACCTGTGTGATCCAACTCGTCAGAGACCGCGCCCTTAACGAGCAACCTGCCTCCCCCTCCCCCCCATGGCCGCAAAACGTTCGTGGCCATGTGTGACCACCGATGTAGATTTCAATCGAGCAATGTCTACCGAACAGGGAAGCGGATAATCCGTGCGCGCCACGCTATCACTGCGACCGACAGCTTCGACGCCCTCCGACGCCGGACACCTCCCCCCCCACGCCTGTCGCGAAACCCTTTTGCAACCGGCCAAACATTGATTTTATTCCTGTTAGAATCGATCGAACTAAACGAGACTATCCTCCTCATTCCCTGACTCTATCCTCCTCCCTTTCTTTTTTTTACTTTATCTTTTTCTCTCTTTACATCTCTTTTTTTCTCTTCATCTTATTTACTTACTCTCTTTTTCCTACGTTTTCCATGTCTTTCTTTCCTTCTGCTCCTCTTTCTCTCTTTCTTGGATAGAGATTCGTCATCGAGGAGGGTGTAAAATGATTTTTCGGAACGAGATATGTAATCGAGTTTAGGACTCGTCCTTTTATTCTCTCTTTTTTTTTTTTTTTCACGGAATCCTCAGGTGTCGAGTCAGGGAAACGTGGGCATTCGATAGGGTTGTTTGGATCGAGTTAAATTAGATCGAGCGTTCAATTTAGCCGCGGCTATTGGATTTGGACATTCGGAGGGAAAGTTTTCCGCGAATTCGGCCCTCGATGCGTTTTCCCTTTAGGAGTTAGGGCGGGAAATTCGTGGATTAAACTTGGCTAAACGTGGCACACGATTACGGTTCAGTATGCATACTATGAATGGAGATTCGGCTCTCAGAAGCTTGTTCGCGAAGTCGTTCGAGGCGAAGATGTTATTATTTGTTCCAGAGTTTCTGTTTCGTTGTACAGATCACTTCGAGGATATCAGGATTGCTTGTCGATAGAGTTTAAGGAGTAATTGTATTGTGTATCAATTTCATTGCAAGAATAATGGATATATTATATAAAATTTTTATACGTTTATTCATGGAATAATATAATTACTACTTTCATCGATGAATTATGAAGAATATTGCTCTTCATGCCGTTCATTTTTCGTGTACTTAGATCTCTAATCAAAGTACTCGATTTGAGAGAATATCTTCACAATATTTGTCTGCTTATCTTAAACGCTGCAAACTGGAATACACCATTCCTCATTCTATCCTTTTAGAATTAACTCGTTCTCAAGAAATTCACGATGCAACGACGTAAGACGATGAAACAATTTTCCCAGTGTCTCATAATAAAAACAACACGCGATGTTTACACTTATCCCCACAAGATGTGTCTCTCTCGACTGTAGAATACAAGAAACATTCCTTTCAAACGCATTCTTCGTCAAGGTGTACCTGTTTCCTTCTTGGAACCTTTCAAGGTTGGGGGACGAGTACAAAGGGCAGAAGTTGGTCCGTTCTTTTCTTCAAAAAAAAGAAGAAATCCCTTTCTTCCGCGCCAACTTTTCGGCATCGTATCCTTCCTCCTCCTCCCCTTCCCTCTGTATTGACGTGTTCTCGACTGAAAACTGCGTAAGATGTTCCTCTTTTGAGGAGAGCGACGGGATGGCATTTTAAGATAATTTCCGGCCGCGTGATTCTCTGAAGGATAAGCCGGAAGAGGGGGTGATAGACGAAAGGGAAGACGCGAGGCTGGAAGAGGGGGCGAGATACAGAATAAAATTACTGGAGTAAGTAATTTGAGGACAGACCGTGTAATTGCCACTCAAAACGCTCAAAGGCGTTGCTCCTTTCTTGCGTCTTTTTTAAATTTATCGGCTGCCACCGTCTGGAATCCGTCTTTTCCTTGGATGGGGGGAAGGGGGGCACCATTTCGAGAAAAACGACGAAGAAATGCGAAGAGATAAGCGCGTTTTGATATTTCTTCTCGACGAGAATTGTTGTCGAATTCGTTGCAATATAAAATTCGGGGATGAAAAAGATCGGGGTGTCACGGTCAAAGAATCATCTCTGTAATCAGGGGTTGTTTCAATCATCCTGTAATACGATACTCGTCAGCCAACTTGTCTTTGTGCTCTTTGTGTACGCCATACGAGGGAGGGGAGACGAATCGCTTTCAAAGTAAAAATCTCTTGCTTAATTCATTCTTCCCTTGCGCAATTTCTTTCGTTATTTTTTTCCCTCGTAACCTTGACTCGTTAGTAGCTGCCACTTTACGCTTTAAGGGAACGTGTATTAAAGAAAGCCACGAATCGGATATTCAAAAGAAAAATTTTGATTGAGTTGATCACTCGATATCGAAGGAAAGTTTTAATCGCGTTTCCTATTTGGATGCTTATTAATATTATTATATTTTAGGGAAGGCGAGTTTCTTTTATAAGATGTTGTAACGAGATTTCTTCTTTCGTGGATTTATTCTTTCAAGTTTCCCTTTTCATCCTTATCTTCTTACAGTGAAATATCTTTCTTACATTTAAAATTTAATGCAGTTTTTTAATTAAGTTTGGGATAAAATTAAATAATTTTATTCTTTTTTTAAATTGAATTATTATTTAATTTTATTTATATGAATTCATATCTATATAAGAAATATAATTTATGAATCTAGTCTTATAAATTACGGATTATTTATTCGAATATTCGAAACTTTTATAGAAAATTTATTTCGTATATAAACATCCATAATCTGCTTGTAACACGAGAAAAGGAGAAATGAATAAATAGAACAGTAATATATATATATATATATATATATATATATATATATATATATATATATATATATATATGGAAACACAAGAACGTTGCCGTATCGAGGAAGCCCCATCCAGGCCTATTAGACCGGTCGGATAAGTTAACCCGATCGTTCGATGACCCTTGACACGGCTGACACATTTCAGCCGCGAGATTCGTCCAATTCCACGCTCGTATCCATGAATTCTCCTATACCAGAACCAATAACCACAGATTGGCTTTCGTTTGCCATCCCAGTAATCTTTACCCGCCACCTAAGAAGCCCTAAGGATCATCGCAAGCCTGGGTTCTGTGATTTCGTTTAAGGCCCTCCACCACCACCCTTCTTCCAATTCTTTCTTTCTTCTTCCTCCTCCTCCTCTTCTTCTTCTTTTTTTTTTTTTTTTCTTACAACGATACAATCCTACGATCCACATATTCCATGGAAACCGAGCTCACCCCGGTTATGTTACGAGGACAATATCTAATAAAAAGGAGAGTGAAGTGGCTGGAAGGGCGATGAGGCTTGCTCTTTTATAAAGCTTTCGCCGGAATTTCTCTCGTCATTGCCTTCCTCCCTTCCCGTTGAACGAATCGCGGCGGAGAAAGGGAAGATTGTATAAGTGACAGTTTGGAGGTTTTTATAGGGCTGATGAAATCCGGCACATTTTATTCCGGGATTATCGTTTTGCGCGGTATGCCGTTTTCATTTTCGAAGGAAAACATGTTCGTTTATGTCGACTGTTCATTGTCAAGTGTAATGTTTAAATATTTGGATGAAGAGAGAGTATGACAGTATGATGAGAATAAAATGTTTGACTTGTTTAATTTTGATAATATTGAAAGTATTTTTTAAATATTATTTGGAGACGTTCTTTGGATAAGGGAGATTTTATTAATACTCTGATTTTTATTCGGAATTTTTGATAGCATATTTATAACAATGAAAAACAATGAAATGGAAGAAATGGAGAATACGTTTCCAAATATTCAAACATGTAATTTCCCAATATTTCTCGAATCAGGATCTCCTTTTATGATAATGAAACCTATAATCTCCAAATAATTGATTTAAATTTACATAAAAGATATTTTTCATACATAGTTAGTTATAATTCTTTAAAATATTTTAAATTGAAATTTTCTATAAAAATAATTCCACTTATTAAATATTTTTGACGATCTTTAAAGAATGTGATTCATCCAAATACTTCCAGTACTTAATATTCATTTAATCGTATATTGTATTGTTTGAACAGAATAAGTCGACAAACAAAGGCTCAAATATCTCCATTGGTTGCAGTAACACGAGAACACGAAGGGAAGAAATTGTTTGTTTTTGAAAAAGCAAATATTATGGTAGGATTAATTTATTGCATCCCAATTGATTGTAGATTACTATCTTTATGTGTTTAAAGATAAATTGATTTATTGAATCGTTGGATGTAACGATTAATAACACATTAAAATTTGTTTTAATTTCTTTATAATTTTTGTAGGCTTAAATTATGAAGAAAAATTTTGAAAATATTCATATACGAATATTAAAAATTACATAAAATTTAATAACCAAATAAATTACGTAACTTTTATATATTTGTAATTATTTTTATAATAGTGAAAATATTAGCATGCCAAGAATAATATTTTCACAAGTCACTATTATTTAAAAAAAAAAAATATATAAAAATTATAATAGTTTCTTAAAAAATATTCTTGAAAAATCAATTATATCAAGATTAAATCATTTCATATTAAACAAGGGACAATTCATTCCATATTAGTCGCACCATGCTATGTTCTAACAACTCATTATCTCAGCAATTAACATTCGTCAGTACAACCTCGTTAAGCCATACAAAACAATCAGCTACGTTGCACAATCTCCACGAGCAATCAGCTTAATCGATGTTGCACCGATCTCTATAAACGAATTCCGATAGGCTATTGGGTACAAGGTATTAATCTACAACAACGACCTTGACACTAGATCGTCAGAGATTGCGATCTTTAACGTCGTTATCCCTTGAATTTAATTGATTCGTTCTAATTGCAAATCCCCCCTCTATCGAAATCAGATATTCTATCTCTACTATCTTCTTCATTCTGCTTTATCAAAATACAAAAATATCTATTTTATTTGAACAATAGATAATTCATTGTGAATTGAAAAAATAACATAAATATTAATATTATCTATTCTAATCAACAATAAATTAGAGGGTTAGATTTCAAGCTGATTATGGAAATTTTTTCAAGTCAATTATGAATTAATTATGAAATAATGGTAATATTAATAATCAAGATACTAATAGAAGTTTATAAATGAATAAATATTTATCTAATAGTATGATTAATGATTTTCTTTCAAATAACTCTTAAAGAGTCCACACTATATTATTTCTTTTCTCAGGAATATTCTTAATTATTCGTTTATTTAAAATACTTCCTCTATCATATTCATAATTATAACTCTTATACTTTCTTCATCATCTCTCTATCATAATCAAAAATATTGTAATTGAGAGAAGCCCAAGTCCCTTCGTTTTTTACTTTTAATCTATAATCATCCGACCATCGCTTCGTCACGAATGGCCGTAATATTCCCGAAAGGGTTAATATCGCTTTTCAGAAATAATCCGCCGAATATTTCGTCGACTTATCTGCCAGTACGTGTAAACAGAGCGTGCACGCGACGCGAAACAGCGCATCGCGTTATCTGCGGCGATTGTCAGTAGGGGTCGTCGCTCGCCGTCACTAATAGATTCATTAGGGGTAGACGGTACACCCTTCGAGCGCATCGTGAACCCTAAATGTACGTGCGTGCAGTCTATTTCTACGCTGCGCCTCCCCTTGGCCGGCTTGCTTGTCGATCGCAACGTATATTCATATACGTTCATTCTACTACGCGCCACTGTTGCGTTGATTCATTCACGAACACTTTCTCGACGATGTTATCGATTTATGCAGCTTGAATAATATTGCCTCGCGTATTGTACGATTACATATCTCGCGTGTACTGTGTACAAATCATCTTTGATAGGGATAGATGTGTTAGTATATGTCTCTAGGAATTGTTGTGATATTTGTATGCATTATTAATCTCTATTTTCATCATAATCCCATTTCTAAGAATTAGAGAATAATATTAAAAGAAGAAAGAGAAAAACATCAGGTTGAAATAAAAGAAACTTTATACGAATCTCTGACAGATTCAAAGCTTCGGATATTGAGCATTCAGATCATCAAACATCCCAAAATCGCATACAACAGTATCAATCGATATTTCCCCGATTTTCTCTTCGTGTATTCAATAGTTCGCCACATAATGCACCTTGGCCTCTCACGTATTTACGCATCGGTTTTCCCGCAAGCGATACATCACTCGTTAAGCAGTGAGGCGACCTCTCACGTATCTACTGTTATCCACAGGTCCTCTTCGTGGATACTGTCCTTGCGCTTCCACAGATACGCGCGATATATTATACGAATCGTGTGGCACGTCCTCGATGGCCGCTTTACTTCATAATTCATTTCGGTCATTCAACGACTCGTCCCGTCGTTATTTCTCTGCCCCTTGCTGCAGTCTGCGGATAACTCGCAAATCTGATTATCGATCGGTAATCAATATCGGTGCAATTTGGCGTTACGCCAGGGTAACGTGTGTGTACGTACATCCATCCCCCTCGCGTGTGCGTCCTTCGGCTGATCCCCGATAGGGGATGATTGAAAATGGTGCACGTGCGACACCAACTAATCGCGCTTTGAACGACTTTGAACGAACTTTCCAACGATGGACGATCGTTTTGGATTAGAATTTTCGATATTTTATATTTTATTTGGGAGGATTTTATTGATTTATGAACAATTGTGTATATTAAATATTGTCTTTATTTAATTTTCTTTTCTTGTTTTGGTAAAAATAACGTTTTGTAAATTGCATATAATAGAGAATAAAATAACCAATATTTGGAGAATTTAAATTGAATAATTTTTGAAACATTTGAGTTTTTAATAAGTGAATTTTGTAATAATAATAGAATTGTTTTATCAAGGATTTTTATTCTTCTATGAAAGTCAATTATGAAAAGCGTATTACGTTGATTTTAGGTCACAGTGTACATATTTAATCAGATAATTTAATAGATTTTAAATAGGTCAATAATTCAATTGTGCGTATCTTTAAGTAATTCGTATCAATGATTCGTGCTATAAAGGTGTACTGAAACATATTCAAATAGTTTACAGATGAATGAATAGATCAATGAATATTCATAATGATAGTTTGGATCAATAATTCTATCGTAGATATTAATAATTTATGTCAATGTATAAATCATTGATAATGATTAATTAGGCATATAACACTTGAAATGAATAATGTCAAAATAATTGTTTTCTCATAATATGAAGTATCAATTAAATTTATTATCCTTTCTTACAAAATATAATGAAATATATATTTAAAGATTTATTAGATAATTTGGTTTTAATTGTAATTCATTTGTCAGCAATATACCAGTGAAAAAAAGTAACCAAGTTCACAAGAATTGTAACAATTGTAAATTTCATATTTAATCTTATCGTTATTTTTTAATTCCATAATAATAATAGATACAATATAATCAAGTACCATCCAAGGCAAATCTTAAACGAATAATCATTCATCAAATCTTATTATTTTCTCAAACGATTACACTTTAATTCGTATCTAAATCGTTGGCAAATGATTCTTAATAAAAACACAGTGGGTTCAAGTTTAATCTCCTTCTTCTATTTTGATATATCCCTACGATATCGATTTCTCGTTTAGGAAGCAATCAAGTGGCAGGCCGTTTCCTTAATACGTTTATTTCTTTCTCAGATTTGATCCAATGTCTTGTAGAACAAAAAGGCTATACAACGAACCAGCTGCGGATGCATATTCATGCTACCTTTCATTTTTACTCTACGTTTACCCTCCTTCTCTCGTGCTCTTATATTATTCTAATATAATTTTTCAGGCATATTGCGCTAAACCATGGACCCTGACCCGATATTGCGTTTTTTTCGTATCTTTTCATCGTCAGAGATGGTGCTCGGCTCACGAATGATCAGCTGTGTGAATTCGTTTTTCTTCCAATATGAATTATGCTTTGCAATTTGGAGTTTTTAAAAGGAACGCGTTCTTTCGTTTTCTCTCAATTTTTATCATAATTGTGGACATTTCTCGTTATTTTTTTTGTTGCAGTTATTGATAGATATTAAATGAAAAGATCGTCGTATTATTTATTTGATAAATAATCTTAAAAATCTTTGTGAATTTTATATATAATTTAAACATGCAAAGTCGAACGTTTTATAAAAATTTATTCTAAAAATATAGAGACGTAACGAAGGATTTATCAATGTTCCGATTATCCCATGCCATTTTCCTTTATAAGTTTCTAAATGTCAAGAGTTATTCATACGAGCACCGCTCTCTCACAACAATATCGCGCAAAACTCGGAGCGATATCGTTGCAGTTTTCCTGCAACGTGCAATGCGAACGTTAACGTCGTTGACACGGAAACATGATGGATGTTTTGGGCGTGAGCCATTTCAACGATACATCAATTCACTGTACATGTCGAATGGTTGCAAAGCGATCCCTTTGTTGCCACCTGCTACGTTTCTGTGCATTCAGAACTAAATTTTGCATAAATAATTAATCCTCCATGAATTGATAACAATTCTAACGAATATTTATCCCTCGATTTCTTCGAAAGAATTCTTTAAAGAAACATAAAATCCAATAGAAATTTTCCAAATTTCTTAAGAGCTTAGAAATAATTAAAATGTATATGATAAAGGAGTAAAATAAAAATGATTGGCAAATTAGAAAACACGATATAATAATAAGAATGAAATGAAAGTTAATTTTTAATTTATTAATTTTTCGAGAAAAAAGGAATCGTATTTGATAAAATTTTTCCATTTCATTGTTCCGCGTTAGAACGAATTACGAAATCGAAGAGAACAAGGAAAGAAATTTTACGAGGCTGTACGTGTGCAATTTCGTGAAAGAGATGGCACGTGTTATAATTTCCGAGATTCATTGTTCAGGAATTAATTTCTCATTTCTCGTTTCATTGTTTGGCCGCGGTCTTTTATATTCGAATGGGGTGGACGAAATTTCAGGAACCTCGTGATAATGAAATTGCTTGGAAATAAGTAATGATTGTGTTGAATATAAATTCATAAATGTTTTTTGTTTTAAAGAATCTCCTATTTATATTAACGTTTTCGTTGTTATTGAAATTATGAATCATAGAAATGTCGTCTTTTAAAATATATGAAATTCTTATATTATGAAACATAGGACAGGATTTTTTGAATATTATTTAAATTTTATTTTAATCTTTGATATAATGTTTCATTGATCGGTCATATTGATAAAGACGTAATGAACTATAAATTTTATCAAAAAAGTATCTGAATATTTTCCATCAACTATGAAAATAAAAAAAGTCTATTTAATTATTATGCTTGTTCGATAATTGCAATATTAAAGCATAAAACAAGAGAGAATTCCCCGATTTTAATCCGAAGAATAATCGACAACCCATTAAACAGATCTTTCGTCCCAAGAGATCAGACAAGGATCCCAATAATAATTTTTTGCTTCCGTTCGAAAAGTTTTTCGCTAGATCCATGAAGGTGGTTTCCTGTCAGAAACAGCTTCTGGCGTGGTTTATGGTGTGCCTCTTGCACTTACCACCCCAAAGGAGGAAGGATTTCGGTGGAGCCCTCCTCCGGCCGAGCATAATGCCTCCATTATCTCCAGTCCTTTCTGTACCGCGCGTTGCTTGCCTAATATACCGGGTGTCCGCGTAATTTCCCGCCTCCTCCACCGAGCCGATTTCCGTTTACCCAACGATCCTCGTGACACGATCCTCGTAAACTGGAGGAAACGAGAGGATGGCGATGAAACGAAGGTGAAAACGCACGATGGGGGGGAAAAAAAGGATAGAGGGAAGGAATGGTGGCCGTGTCAGCCGGCCAAAAACCATTACGGTAATATCTCGCTAGGCGAGGAAGTGATTTTTAAGGAGTGCCTCCCATCATTTCGTGGCAATTTCGTTCTCCCCCATAAGCGTCTCTATCTTCACAACAACCCTAAATGCTCTTACAAGAAGAACGATTATTAAAATTTCCGCGCCGTTTCGGAAAATCATCTTCTTACAATCTGTTCAAATATTCTCTCTTATTATCTCTATTATTCCCTTTCTGTCTCGAAACGTTTAGAAATTTTAAAATTACTAGTGATATCTGAAACATTTAATCTTGCAAATATATTTATACATGAAATCGTATAAAATCTTTTATACAAAATATTGAAAAGTATCGTTTTAACGTGTTATGGATTCCCCTTTCAGATCCATCCGCTTCCGGTTCTTCCTGCGAGGATGACGAGGAGAGTCGGCAGGTGGACATCAGGAAACGCAAGAACAGTTTGTACGCGTCTACCTCGACGCGCGCTCCATCAATAGACAGGGAGAAAGAGTTGAGCTCCGCCGAGGGGGCGTTGGTCGACTGCGTGGCCCTGGTTCATCTCACGGATCAATCGCCAACCGAGTCCAATCAACCGGTCCGTCATCCATCGCCCTATTACTACGGCGACTTGTTCAAGGTACCGGAGCAAATAAGCAAATCACAGCCGAACAGGTATAGGAAGAGCGTGAGCCTCGACGTACCGGGTGAACGGTCTCGAACACCCGGTATACCGAAGAGAAACTCGGTGGCGGGTGATGGGGGTTCCTATTCGTCCCAGCAACAGCAACCGCAACAGCAGCAGCAATCACAGCAGCCGCTACATTATCAGCAGCAGCAGCAGCTACAGCTACAGCAACATCAATTACAGCAACATTATCAAAGTCAGGATCTAGTGAGCCCCACGTCGGGGAGCGAGCATGCTGTCCCAGCCAGAAGCGAGATCCTCTCGTCGTGCATCATCACCGAGTGGGATCACACCCTCATGCCTCCTCATAGATTGTTAAGCCATGACCTACCGACCACCGTTTGTACCTGCGTCGCATCGGCTGAGGAAGAGGAGGATGAGCTAGATCAACGGCAGCCGCAGTTAACGCGGCACCAAGTGCGCAAGTTACGCCGTACACGGAGGATAGACCCGCAGCCGATACTCGTCGAGGACGAGGACGACGTGGAGGGAGAGGACGAGGGCGAGGAAGAGGAGGAGGAGGACGTGGAGGTGGAGGAAGACGAGGAAGAGATGGCTAGGCAACGTCACCTCTACGAGACGGCCTTCGACTGCAAGGTCAATCGCTCCGACGATGACCTCGATGACCTCGATCGGGTCACCAATCATCCCGTGTTGCATTCCCAGGTACGTAAAAAAATCTGGAATGGAAAGAAAATTCTGTTTTGAAAATTAAACATTTCTCGATATGAATAATTCTATTGTTTAAATCGTTGAAAGTTAATTTCAAAGAGATATCCCATGAAAAAAGAATACTCCACGTGTGATATCATGCTTTGCAGAAAATTTCATTTTAGAATTATCGATGATCTAATAGATCATTGCATCTCAGAATCATATTTACGATTAGAATTATCGAGTTAAACGAGATATGATTCAAGATGTTGTTTCTGAAAAATGGAATTTAATATTTTGATCATCATTTTTGACGTGAACATCTGTGTTTGCAATTCATTTCCCAGACCCGTTCTCCGGGTATTATGGGGAAGTAAGCACGGCAGTCTTTAATGAAAACCAATTAAAGTCCAATATAGCTGAAAATGTAACAGGATTCCCGAACACGGACTATGAATCTCCCCCCTATCAAGCGCAAATTGGACTTTAATTGCGGTCGAACCGTATACTTCTCTCGTGGAACGTAATTAGATCTTCGTATTGTATAAATTCATCTTTAATACACTCGAAACGTTCGTAGACAGAATTAATTCTCCGGATCAATCTTCGGATTAATCCACTCTCGCGAAGACGATAAACTTACGTTCAAATCGATTATGAACTTTGCCTAACAAATAAACAAATCGTTTGGCGACGATTAGATAAGAAGCAGCAGCGCGATACCAGTGAGCAGAACGAGTTCATCGACGGACACGTCGAAGCAACAGCAACAGCAGCAAGCTCCGTACGCTGGTCAATCCCACAGCAACAAAGATCGACGCAAAGTCGTACTTCTCCGCCCAAAACCTATTCCGAGCCGTCTTCAGCAGCAGCAGCAGCAGCAACAGCAGCAATCAGACAATATTTCTACTCTGTCCCAGGACATCGAATCCCTCCAGATCAATTCGAGCGACGAGAAGACCGGTTCGCCGAGATTACCGGCCCGTGGTTACACACCGTCGCCGCCATCCACGGCACCGTTGCCCGCCAAATTCCACGGCAATCGTGACCACTTGTTGTTAAACATACGAAGCACGCCCAATCTACCCTCTCAACCGGACCATCCGCGCCTCAAAGATCTCCGATTGCCTGTGAAATCCTCGTTGAGGGCGAAGGACTCGCCGCAGAGCAGCGAGGGTAGTATCCTCGAGATCAAGAGTAGACCGAAGAGTTTTGCTCAAGAAACCGTGGAGTCGTCGCAAGGGCGACGTTTCGACAAGGAGTTGATCCTAGAGTTCAAGGGGAGGCCGAGGGAGGACAGGCAACGACCGAGGAGCCTGATCCGCGAGAGCAAGCCCATCATGGAGTTCAAGGGGAGGCCCCACGAGGCCGAGAGCGATCTGTTACGGCCCCGAAGGGACGTCGGCCTGTTGGAATTCAAACTGCGCACCAGCAGACGCAGACCAGGCTACTCGAGCACCGAGAGCATGGCCACGAGTAGCAGCGGCGGCAGCATGGAGTCGCTGCGAAGCAGCACGAGCGAGGGGAACAGATCGACTAGCAGCTCGGAGAGCCGTCACAGCACCAGCCTGAGCTCCCACAGCTCGGACAGCGGCGGCACGAATTGCTACCACCACCACCAGCAACCCTCGATGACCGGTTTCTTGACCCACCACGCGAACAAGCTGCACATACTGTCCCCCATCTCCGACAAGTCGTCCCAAGAGCCCGCGTCCGAGACGTCGGACAACAATCGGAACAACAACTCGCAGAAAGCCTCGCCCGAGGAGAACGTGACCACCGAGAACAACGTGACCGCCACGAACAACGTGACCAACACGAACACGACCGGGAACACGAATTCGGTTACCTCGCCGATGGACACGTCGTTCAAGAAGAGGCGGACGCCGCAGAACAAGAATCTGATCAATTTGGCGTTGCAATCCTCGTCGTCGGGCGATGCGGAGATCCAGGGGTCGGACAGCGGGATCTCGATCGAGTCGCGGGCCGGGATCAAGTGCAAACCGTTCGGTTTCCACTTGTTGAAACCGCAATTGGACAATATCAATCTGGTGGACAACGAGCCCGAGCTGTCCGATCTTCCTTTCGACATGCCGAAACTGCGTAGAAGGCGATTGCTTATGCAACAGGACGCGACCACATCTGGGAGCGCGACGAGCGTGGATTTGAGGGACTTGCCGTTCGACATGCCGAAACTGAAAAGAAGGCTCAGATGCATGCAGAGCACGGAATCCAGTGGATCCCAAGCATCCTCCAGCCTTTCCGTGCGTGACGTCGAGCCGCCTGCGTTGTTCGGTAAGTCTCACGACTTTGATTTTTGAAGAGGGTTTGACAATGGTTTTTTTAACGTTGTTTGGTGTATTGAAAATTTCGATATGTCATTTGATCCGATTATTTGAAACTCAACTCTTTTTAAATGAAAAAGTAGTAAAGATATCAAAGATATCTTTCTTGTTGGATATAAATTAATTACGTGTACAGTAGAATCTTTGATGCATTAATATAATTGATTGATAAAATGACATATAAGAATTTTCATAAGGAAAATTGTAGTTTCTATCAATCTTTCTCCAAATTCTTTTCATTCAAAATATTTACACGATAAATTATCGTGCAATAATTCCGATATTTTTGTCTTGAGGAAAATGACACGTTAAAAATTCCTTGTCCAACGAAGTAAATAGTATCTCTCCCTTCTTTAATCGAGCGTCTAGCCATTAAAAACCGTACTTTCGGCGTCTCGAGATGAACTAAATACTTATCAACGCAGGGGGACACCGTAATTTGATGCTGATCGTTATGAACCTTCCAGACAGCGGCTAATATCGTTAAGCTTCACTTAGCGCTTGCATCCCTCTCAGAGGCTAAATATTTAACGTTATCAACACACACATCCCTTGATGTAACACTACCTTAACTTCCTATCTACCATCGTTCCGTCGAATTGGAATAAAATCCATTCCTAAAAAATAACGGAGAAAGAGAGGGTAAGAGAGAGAAACGTTTCTCTTCGAATTTTAAATCCTTCGATCTCTCTCGTTCAATTATATCGTTGTTAATTTATCCTTGCAATCAGGGTGTTTCTTTAAGGAACGTTCCTTTAACGCAAGTTCGAAAGTTTTAATTAATGTCGCCTCGTGTGTATTTCCCTCCGAAACTTTCTATTGTTTGGAAAGTCGTGAAATGTTTCGAGTGTACTTCAGCAAAGTGAAGTAAAACTTTTCAAAAGCGTGGAAATAGAGTACTTGTCACCAGAGTGAGAAATCCAGGGAGGCTTAACTCGATTTGTCCGGTCACGACGAATCAGTTATGCACTGCTTGCCGCTGTATAAACACAGATTACTCCCAGTAGTAATGCGACGTATAACACGACGAACGTGAATCTATTATCGTGATTTTCACCTCTCTGAATCTCGTTCGTTGGTTTGAACCTTTGATGAAAGGTAAATTGGACGAAGAAACGAATTAATAATTTGACCGTTTAGAAGAAGAATATATGTTTCATAGAATTTAGAGAAAAAAAGCATTCCTCTAATTAATTTTGTAATATTGTATCTCAAAGAGAGAAAAAAAAGAGAGATGATTTTTTCAAGGGGAAGAATTATAAAGTTGATTAAAATTTTATCAAGGTAAAAGTTATACAGAATTTTTAAAAGATTTTAAACATACAACTTGAGATAAGATTTTTTTTATCTTTTTAAATTAAAACATCTTACATATCGATGATTCTTTAAAGAATTAAGATACAAATCTTATACAATCGACTAAAAAGAAAAAAGAAGAGAAAAAAATCAATCCATCAAAGTAGCAATTTACGCCATCCAAAGATCTGATGATTCAATACTTTAATGCTCCTTCGATCGAAGAAAGATGGATAGAGGTAGGGATTTGCTCGTAGATTTATGCGTCATCGATCACCGATAGCCCTTAATACTTGAATTTGGCCACGATTTGCGGGCTGCATCAGCAGGCGTTCGGAATTAATCGGCTGATTAAGCTTCTGGTCCCTCGTTCTGCAACCAGTGTCGCGCTCACGAGCTTCCCTAAGTTGTGCGCCTGATGGGAGTTTGAGCTGGCAACTTCCCTCCAAGCATCGAAATTGCGAAAGCTCCAACGCGTGAGCTTCGAAGTGACATTGCCTACAGGCGAAATCAGCGCTGTGTAGGGTAAATAACGGCGTGATGGTATATACTAGAATGATGCCAATGTGTGCAGTCATCTCTCGTTCGTATAAATGGATATCTCTTTAATTGTTAAACTCTTTTGCTTAAAAAAACGTATTGTATCATCGATGAATTTATTCAATTTAACATCATTAATTGTCATTAGATCTTCGTGATAGAATCTATCAACAAATATAATATTTTTATAACAATAATATGTGTGAGAAACGTCCATTTGTATTTTTGAACGAGAATGCATATATTGGTAGGAAAGATAGGTTAACGGAGAATGTATAAATGAAAGAGTTATTTTTAATTGATCGAATGTCAATAAATGGACGAAGGTCCAACGAATCGATTCTTTCGAAAGCATTGAATATTGGAAAATTAATGGTTGAAGCAAGAAGAGAAAAATCGCGAAGATAATAAATTTTTTACACTTTAATAGGATTTGATTTTTCTTCGAAAATCTTTTCACGTGGAGATATAGAATTTTTGAAAAATATTTCTATTTCATTAAAAATAATCGTATAAATGATACAGAAATATTATTGAGTTGGTTCAACTATTATTTTTTTATCAAAGTTATATCACAAAAATAACTCTGACAATATATATTACCAAAAATTCTCTTATTCTATCTTATTATGTATTGCCACATTTGATTTCTTTCGTGCTTCTATTTTCGTACATCCATTCACGATTCTCGTGATCAGTCGGGTCAGCTGTGATCGTATCTAAATGACATTTTTTTCTCCAGCTTGATGGATCGTAAATATTGATCGTCGACGCGGATAGTAGGCTAAATCACATTTTGAAGAGGGAAAGGGGACGCAATTGAGAATAAATTCCCGAAAATCTTTTTCCATCGTCCAAAGTGTCGACAATTACGGTGGGTGGCAACTCTTAAGCGCGAATGATGGATCGGTGTATTTGTTTCTTAATCCGGATGAAATCGCATTGATGGATCAATGGTGCAAAAAAATACTAATTTCCGAAACAATTGGCCATCAGTAGAAACTAATAAGAGACCGATAACAAATTTAACGAGAAAAAGATTAATATCGATGGATGGTTTTCCTTTTCTTTTCCTTTTTTCTTGTTGAATTGATGGATCGTTGAAGCGCAAGAAAATACTAATTTTCGGAACAATTAGTCTCTGGTAAAAAGCTTCTGCTCAAACGAAATTCATTAAATAAAATGAAGAGACAACGAAGAAACAAAATAACAGAAGAAAGTGTTTGGTCAGCAGAAGAAAAAATATTTAAAAAAATATTATCTCGAATTTTCTCTTTAATAAAGAGAAAGTATAATTTAATAAAAAACGAAGCAAGCAAGAAAGCAAGCAAGAAGATTTTTATCAAAAAATCCACATCGAATTTAACAAGAGAAACATTAATATCGATGATACAGATTTCTCGTTTATTTATTTATTTATTTTTTTTTAATGTTGCTGATTTATTAGATTCAAGCTTTAATTGGCCTTCGATCAACGGCATCGCTTTTCTGTCAGCGGCAATAAGCTTCGTGGAAATATTACGTCATTTCAATGGGGTAATTGGAAGGCAGCAACGCGTAACATGTTAAACGCTGTATAATAATGAGCAGCTTGTGCGTGGGCAGTTTTTGTGTAGGTGAAATCGTATGGGTGGTATGGTCTTGTCAACGATTTTTTATTTTCGATAAAATGGAGAGGGAAACGATGTTCACAAAGAATTACGTTTCACTTGCATTTTTTTCTATCCCTTTAGTAAATAGAAAATATTTAAGAGTTATTATGCATTTATTCCTTTTCAAATTATTCCAAACGATAATTTATCTTCTTTTAATGAAATAATTATTTCAATAATTATGATTATCGTTTTCTTCATCCATGAAAATTTAATTCTTACATTTTAGTATACATCTACTCGATACACGGTTTCATTACAATCTATCTATGAAAATCACGATAATAATAATTTCGACAGAAACGTACATAAAAATCCACCCAAATAAAGTTAAATTCATCAAAAGATAGGTAATCCAATGTTGAAAACGAGAGAGAGGGAGAGACGTTCGATGAAACCTGTTCAAATGAAAAGCATAATCGTTCCACGATCTATTAAACTCCTCGAAAGAGTTTATCCCGTAGAATTAAACGGGGTATTTTCCGAAAGGGTGGTTTTCGATTCGCCCCTCGTTTTGTCCCCCTTTCGCTTTCTCCTTTTAGCGTTTCATCCGACGGGCGACTAACCCGGAAGAAGCACGGTTCCGCATTGTGCTTCCGAACAAAACGTCCGAGGTTGCACCCGTTAGTTCGTTCGTGTCCACAATACGCGTGGGCCCAGTGACGCGAATATGGAACGGGGCTCGAAATCCGCAATATCTTTGTCCCCGTGGCGCTCTGCACGTGCCGTGTGTATTCGTGGCGTGTGCATTCTTTGCACGGGCGGAAGTGGAGGACGCGCGCGCGCGCGACACGTGTGTTTCGTCGTGCACAACAGGTTCAGCAGCTGGAGATCCGCCGCTGTCATCGGTAAACGTAACCGTGTATTGGAAGTATCGGAAATATTACGCCCTACTTGCGACGCGACCGTGCTGCCACTCTCGTGCAAACCGCTCTTTTAAACGTCAATGGCGACCCCTACGTTGAGCTTCCTGTCAAAGATGCACTTTTTAGCGGACGGCTAAAAATAGCCTTGGATCGATCCTCGTTTCCTTGGAACTTTCGTTTCGAAATTTGGGTAATTTGGATTCTCGACGAGCATTATTCGTGCAGGGCAGAAAAGTTTGTACGTGTCTGGATATGTTTGAGCTTGTATTATTCTTGGTTTGCTTGGATTTGTATATCGAGTTTTGAGAAAAATTAAATTGCAAAGCAAAGGGTTAATAGGGTTATTCGAAGTTTGAGTTATGGTAGATTAATTGAATTAGATACTGGCTGGCTTATGATATTGTTATACTACTGTGGATATCAAGTAGAATATTCGTTACATTTCTCCATCGAATACAGCCATTTTTTTCGTTCTGGATCACGAAATTTGTAATATTTGTGATTCATCGATAATTAATTGAAATTGGTCCGATCATTAGTAATGATTAATTACTTGTCTTCATCATTTAATCGAGGAGAAATGTTATTTAATTTTCTATTTTAATTCAATGTTAATTTTATCTGATGAAACATTTAATTCAGATCTCAAAGGTTAACATTTACATGTATTACATGCAGAAACGACGTTTATACAGTCGCGTTTACAGCATGACAACGTGGTAATTGCATGGCAAGTCCGTTTGTACTCTAACACGTCGTCAGACGTCATATTCTTGTAGATAGTCTCTTTGATATAAAGTGCGTACTGTTTCACAAAGCAGACTAAAAGTGTTTGAAATTGTTACGTACCTAATGTTCCTTTGAATAATATCATGCATTATATAGAACTTTTAGATAGAAACTTTTCAAAATTTACAGTACATTCATCACTCTATTTTAATTAATTAAAACCATAAATATAATACATTAAAATTTATTGATGAAGTGTAAAAAAACTTTACAAAATTTTATAATGTTGTTAAAATAATTATATAACTATATAATGTAAAAACAATTTAAATTCTTGTTTCACTAATAACTAATTATAAATAAGAAGCTATACGATTACGTAAGTTTATTGAACGACGTAAGAATCCTTCTAATGAAACGTGTAGAGAAGCTTAGTATATGCTTTATTTAGCACACAGTGTCTCATTACGCAGAAGAAGCGGAAGGTCAAGTTCAATCCTTGAGCGTTGAAACGAGATCTGAATTAAACGGAAAACTTCGTAGTCTACGTAACTTAATATCCGCTTCCGTATTTGGAATCTGGCTCTTACAGCCCTGTGAATTCGACCGTTTCGCATAGCTGAATAGATGGAGTATTCGAATTATGCAGCTGACGAAATAATTAGGATGCCAGGCCGCCGAAGGGGATGTTTTCTTGTATTTCGTATCCACTATAGATTATTAAATGTCTCTTGAATTTAACATATTAATATTAATTTATGAGTATGATAAAATATAAAGACCGGAATACATCATTGAATTGTTATAAAATTAAATCGTTCTTTTGAAAACTTAATAACTTATACGCTAAATTTATTATTCATTATTTTTATCATATTCCAATGTAATTTAATCTTTCATCTTAATTTCCTTATTAACGTTAAATATTTCTATTCTTTAAATTAAACGTAATACGTGAGTATTTCGATAAAATCCTTCTTTCACTCTAAGAAACATTAATCGAGCCAATAAATATCGTCTTCGTATCGAGAAGTTGCACACCTGTATTATCGTATCGAGTTTTCCCTGTATTACGATCGTAGATAACAGTTACGACACTGTAAATCTCTTGCAGGAACAGTGTGATCCGTGATTTTTAGCATCGAAAAGCCGAGAAAATTGATATTTGCAATCTCAGCGAAGGTCGATCTATCCTCGCGTCTGGACCATTTAACGGGCAGCTACGTTGATCGTTAATAGGGTGAAAAGAGAGAGAAAGGGAGATAGAGAGGGTGAAGGAAAAAAAGCACGATATCTCCCTTCTCTCGGTTGGATAGGTACAACGAGAAAAAATTCAGCTGATAAAGTAAAGGGGAAGAAAAGACTTTTGCTACTCGTATTTGAATTACTCTCGTTTCCCATCCGGTTTCTTTTGTATCTGCGTGACATTTACCCCCTGAGAATCGCTAGGTAAGGGAGCTATCGATCTCTTTTCTATTTCCAGAAGGGCTATAATACTGATACATCTTTCGCTGATTCTACCTTTAAAAACGTGATCACATATATTCGATGTAGTATTATATCATGATGAGAGAAATTAAATGGAAAAAGATAGTTAGTAATTTATAGAATTTTATTTAATATCTAATTCGTCTAGTATTTTGTACTCGAAAGTATAATATTTCACGATTTCATATAATATATTACAACACGAGCAAATACATCTTCTAAAAGCAGTCCATTTTTTACGTTCTATGTATTTTCACGTGTTCCAGTTCGGGAACAAACACAGATCTAATTTGAAAGACTTTCAAAGGGGTCGAGTTCTTCCAAGTCTTTGAAGAATAGGATTGAACGCAACTTTTTCTACGATTCTCCTCTTTTTACATTTATACAACGTAAAACAATCATTTTACTATCAGTCTTATAAAAACGAAATACTGATTGTCACTTTATTTCATCGAATTGAATTTGATAGTCTTGATTGACAGATTAATTGTCTTACTTATTAAATAACTTTACTTTTCGATAATAATTAAAATAAAAAAGAAAAAAAATATTATTTGGAATTTGTTTCGATAGAATATAAACATTCATATTGATATTTATTAATAAATTTTCAAATTTTTTGTATTATATAACCAAAGTTTGGCAATGAATACGAGCAAAGATATTTCAGATGTTGTTCTATATGCAAATGCAACTGCATTTTCTAGGCAATAAAATTCAAGGTAGCAATTGTACTTGGATATCTATTACTATTTTACGATGTTATCGAAGAAATGTATTTTATGTCTAATCGAACTCTATACTTTACTGATGTTTTCTGCCAATTTTCTTATCAGACAGTTACATTTTGGTAGTTGTCCAAAGTGCCTCGTAAAATTTTATAAACGTGTACCATTTGATTGCATAGAATATTGAACTGTCATTATATAAAAATATTTTTTCTATAAGTAAGGCATATTTTAAATGATATTTTAATATCTGGAATAATATCAATTTTTACTTTTTATTTTAATATACGCGAAATATCATTTTTATTAGAATTTGAAAAAGATTTTAACGATTTGACTAGGAAATAATATTAACTCATGAAGATTCGAATGTTGTATATCAATTATTTTTATTATTTTTAAAAATTTTAATTTAATTCTATAATACTCACACTCTCAAATTCGATATACAATTCCAAACTTTATCCAATCAATTTTAACCCAATCCCATTAAAATTCCATTAAATGTTTACAAATCCCGAAAATCACAGTTACCCTACCATATATACCCGTCACAAATTTTTGTTATTTTATTCCGTTTCCAAACATGTTACTACACTTCACTCACGATTCGCGGTAAGGTTATTTCATACAGCGAATATTTTCCCAAGTGATACGCAAACAGGCAGAGTGACAATGGTGTTTAAACGTTACGAAAACAACAAAAACCGCCGAATCGGCGATATTTCCACGCGAGAGAAAGAGTTTACAGACTAGTCGAATGAAATTCAACGAACTAAATTTCGCCGTACCTAACTAGATTCTGTTCCCGATGACATGTTCCCGCTGCCAGCAAAAATACAATTTTCGTCTGTCTGGTCGTGGAAACGAATCACGTACGGTTTACCTCGCACGACGCCAATTGCACGCCTCTGGTATCTTCGTTTGTTTGGTATGTACATTCGACTATCGTTAGACGTTTGGTAGAAGGCCAACGTAGGAACGTCCATCAGGAACGTAGCTGTTCGCCCGTCGACAACCGGATTTTAACGATTTAACTGCTGCTCGCTAATTGTCACGCTCGACGAAATTCCTAAATGGTGCAGGATCCTTAGATTCGACTGTTCTAATGCAAGTTCCGTGTGAATTTGTCTGGATGGTAACCTAGTTTCTCTTTTATCAATGCTTCCTTTTCACTAGTAACATTTCCATTTTAGTAATATTTTCAATTATATATATATTTTTTCTCCTCTACGTAATTTATCGTTGATATTTTAAATTATTAGAAATTAGTTTCATTCGACTCATCTTTAGATGAACTTCTTCCATCATTTTCTCATAGCTAAAACTGTTCTTTAACAATTTGTTACAAGATATTTTCACAATATGGAGCATTGAAATAATATTCATACGTTCTGCTCATTCATTAAATTATTTGTTATATAAATATAAAAGCGTGGAAATAGATGAGTCTTTGGGTCATTTACCGCGTAATTGGTCTGAAACCATAGATATCGATACACGTTATGGTGTGAACGAACCGGTGATCCTCGAGCAAATTGCACGATTCAACCACGAGAAGATCGTATGTGCGTAGGATAGTTCATATTTCATGAGGATCGAGCTGTATCAAGCATTCGAAGCAGGTTCGAAGTGTTTGTTACCCCCGTCGATAAGGGTTGGTGGGGTCGGCTGGGGGATTGGTAAGAGGAGTTGTGTAACTGCAACATCTGTTGGCGAAGATCTTAAGGTCTATCCCCGCATTGGTATCCCGCATCTGTTGTTCGAGCGTTTCGACACATCGCGAGCTTTCCTCCATTCGGAGGAGGGTGAAAGCGAGGCGCCGTTGAAAAGATTCTTCGAATCATAAAGAGGCGCGAAAAACGGCCCAACTTACGATCTCACCGTGACTCGTTTCCAAGGATTCGTTGGTTAGAGTGGCAATAAGAGATTTGAGAATGAGATTGAAAAATGAGGGCGAAGGAAAGGGAATTTTTTTTTTAAGTGGATGATATTTTATCAAATAATCAAAAAAATACGTTCTTCTTAAGATTATCGAGATTTTATAAAAGTTATGATTTCGAAGAATCATTTTTGATTTTGAAGATCTCGTGGAATTATCATGGAATCTTATAAATTTTTGAAAATGCTTCGTAATGGAACAGGAGTCATTGACACAGGATATTGATTTTCGTTTGTAATGAGGAAACGTAAATATTGTGTTGCTCCTTTATTAGAAGTTGTCGAGAATCGCTTAATGACCGAAGCAAATAATCGTATATATTCTGTTAGCAGAGGGCTTACGTAGCTTCTACTACAAGAATGCTCGAATATTGTTCTGAGACTTTATAGAATGGCGTACTAGCAGAAACAAGATACATTTTATTATCGTGAAAGAGGAAATATCATGAAATTCTCAATTCAAATATTAATTTCAATGGAGTTTAAATATTTATGAATTAAATTAAATTAAAAGTTGTAGTTTTTGATGTATTTTTATTTTTTTTTCAAACGAAGACTAAATTCCTTTTTATTATTTTTATTAAATCATCATTTATAGAATAATCTTTATTTGTCAGATTATACACATTAATTGAAAATGATTGAAAGATCCTGTATACATTTAATTTGATAAAAATTTTCTACTCTTTGAACGATAGATTTAAAAAGATTTTTCAAAGGTAGAGCGGGGAAACAAATTTCTTCCATTTAACGGTGTAACAAGTTTCTTGTGTCTCTGCTTTTAGGGTGAACATTCTCACCGTACCGTGAAGCGCAATTTTCGATCACAACTCTTGCGTGAAACTCTCCGACATCTGCTTGAATCTTCGATTTTTTTTCTATTGGGGGAGACTTTTACACGACTCACTCACGAAATATTTTCACGAAGCACGACTTCGCGAAACTTTCCACTCTTTCCACTCTCTTTTCATAAAAACGTACATCTTTCTTTCAAATATATATCAAAGTTAAAAATATCACTTTAATTCGAGCACACCCATCTTTGCTCATCAAATTATTTCTCGAAAATTCCAAAATTAAATTAGTTCCAACGATCGTTTTAATGTGCAATAAGGAAATGATGTAAATAATTCTGAGAAAGAATTTTCAAATTGCTTCTTCAACTCGTAATCAATTCCAAACTATTCTAAAATCCCATTTACATCATCCTCCATGCAAAAGAGTAAGCATCTTTAAACCATTTTCATCGTGGCTAATGAAACTGTAACAATTTCTCCCTTCCATTAACATTTCTTCTTTTTTTTTCATTTTGTCCACAGATCATTCAGACACAATTCCGCTTTAATGGCGCACAAAGAGTGGATGGAATCGTCGACGATCCTTCCACGCGTCGTCACATCCCCCTCCCTCCATCATAGTAAATTCTTCGCCGCAGTAAATCCGCGCCACGAATTCCACTCGTTTCCGCAATAAATCGTCCGCACCGTGGACTATGTTTGATTCGTCCACGAGAAGTTTCGATTTTCCGGGCTGACACGCCACGCGTATATCCTGATTTTCACGGGGAATTAAAACTTCTCCCGGTTTCCGGCCTCCGGCTATACACACCGGGCCGGGGACACGGCGAGATTTCCGGCGACTTCTCCGTGACGAGGAATTTCCCTCGAGACTTCAACCACTGGCTTTCCCTAACTTTCAACCATTGGATCTCCTCTTCCTTCCTCAACGCACACCGAGATGATATTCCTCGTGTTTCCTTGAGAATGATGCGAGAGAATATTCTCGTTTGTTTATTGCGGATACTTTGTGGATAGATCGTTCCGTGGAATCAGATTTGATGAGCACAGTTTCAAGAGTTTCGTGATTGGAGTTATTTTCGTGGAATTGGTTGAACGAGGAACTTGTATACAGTTCTTTTGAATTTCTTTTGGAAGAGTTATTTTATTCCACGAAACGGAGAATGTTTGGTAAAATGTATTATATTTAATCTTTTATTAAACTCATTTCGATTTACTCATCCACAACAAAATTCTCCATTTCTCAAATACTATCACTTCTTGTTTGTTTCTCTAGATAAATTATTCCAGCAAAACTTTCCTTCGTTCCATCCAGGAATTTTCGCCGCGATACAAGAAATTTCGAAAAGTCTCTCGCGATTCCATATCGCGACACGTTCTCCCAAATAACGAAGACACTTATTCGCATACCGAGGGCGGCGGTATTCTTAGCTCACGCACTCGCGGCTCTCCTCGCATTTCCCGAGGGAGTGGAGGATGGAGGAGCATCGCGAAGAAATTGATTGAGACGTATCTCCGTCTGAGACGGATATTAAAACAGTCTGCGAAGGAAACGAGAAAATAAGCGTACGGGTGTCAAGAGGAAGAATTTCCCGGAAAGAAGGAGGAGGGGCAAAAATTGTGGGTGAAAGCGTGTAAGAAGGATAACGATTAATCTCTGGGGAACGCGTGTTTGTGGTTTAAGATGGACTTTTGGTCGTGCTCGGTCGTTTGGACCGAATTGTTGAAGTCGAACTGCGGATAAATTTGGTTGCGGTTGGATTGTTGGAAATGGGCCATCCGCAATTATAGAGTTCCTTCGTCTGCATTATTTTAACCATAAAGAGAAATCTTTCATCGTTTTATAGTTTTCCAATCGGTGTTCAGAGAGTTGTTCGTTTCATTATTGTTTAAATTTTAGGAGAAAGAAAATTCAAGATGAGTAAATAGAAGATGAGTTACGTAGGTGATTGTTTTTATGTGACTATCGAGGATAATACGGAAATTCGTACTTGTATTTTAATTTTAGAAAAAGCTTATTGTTTGCAATGCATATTATTTAGAAGGAATGTTATTATTATTATTATAAAATTAGGAATAAATAAGAATAGTAATTTATGAAAGATAATTTATTTCAAGAGGAGTTAAGATTAAGATTAATCACATTCAAGAATATTTGTATTATTTATAAGAAGAAAGTAATAACTATAAAACTCTAGAACATCTTGCATCGCATTTTGATATTAAATAATGAGAAATCATATGAGGAATTAATAAATATATATACAATAGAATTATTATTATATTGATAACTGATGGACTTATATAAAAATAACAGTTGACGGTACAGTGAATTGGATACAAGGGAGCACAAAATTCCATTCGATGTGATAGCAGAAAAGGGTAGAGAGAGCGAGAAATTCGTACAAATAAATCGAGTTGTCCGAACAACCGGATTAAATTTAATAATAGAGATACGGCCAATCTCGGAGAGTAGTAGGTAGCTACCTTCTTTTCGTTAATGTTTAACTATGCTTGAAACGCACGCCGTGTCAGATGAACCGGAAGACCGCGTGGATGCGGCCTTTCGAAAGTTTCTTTCGCTGTTGCGTGTACGAAAACGATTTATGTCGAGTGAATAATTCAATCGAATCGAGCTCCCTTGCTCTCGAAGAATTCTTTATCTGCCAATTGTCTGGGAGATCTAATGGCGATGAAAACATGAAGAAGAACACCTTCTTCGAGTTGAAATCTTATCAGATCAATATTATTAATATTTAATCCTTTAATTTTTTACCTTATAAATCAGTTATTCAAGAAATTTCTTCTTTCACATTCTGAAGATTGTAGAGATTAGAAAAGATTAAGACACATTTCTATGTCATGGATTTTAAATCGATAAGATGAGGTCATGATAATCCTATTATACTTCTTTCTCCCTCCATCCCATTCTTTCGTAAGATGCTCTTTGTAATTTTAAACGTCTATCCATTATCCAAATCGTTATTGGAATCTAATGAATCGTATCAATTTGCAGACAATATTTAATATTTAGATTCTTTTCTGAAAACAAGAATTTCAATCAATTATTTCGTGAAATAAAATGTAAGAGATCTTGTGAATTCTAATATTTAGAAATTTTTAAATTCTTAATTAAAAAATCAAATTCACATGTAAGAATTTTAAAATAATTTCTTACAGAAAATTTATTGACTGTATACTTGTTAAAAATTGTTTTTTAATCTTCATCCTTTCTATTATTTTTGAGAAAAATAAATTTATAGATTCAATGATACGATTTTATCCTTTCAAAACCATATAATAAAATTTCCATTTCATAAAAATAATTTCCATGCCTCACAAAAGATATTTAAAGAATTTGTTGCACATTAAAACTCAAATTTAAAAATTTAAAAAATGGATCAACAAACTAATTACTTAATTAACGCACGACAAATAAGAGGAGAAGAAAATGCGAGAAACTTGAAAGATTTATTGCGCAACATCAAACGATATTGTTAACGTTCTAAACCCCCAACTGTACAAGCTCATCCATAATGTATAGAGAATATCTTTCCGAACGATCGTTCGAAACGGTCGTGATGCATTAGCTTCGATCGTGGCTAACACGGTGTTACACCTGTCAGAGCAATCCCATCGTACCTGGATCATGCAACCAACCTTGGAAAAGTCTGACCGCTAAGAGATTGTACCCACCCCGACAAATGAAATTACCAAGCGCGCTCACTTTCTTGGCCCACGATCCGGACCCTCTCTCGATTATCATCTCTCGAATTTTCACGAGAGAGACTGTAATAACATTGACGCTAACCCCCGATGGGAAACTCCCGGAAGAATTTACTTAGCGAAATTTATAAATTCTTGATGAAGAGGGAGGGCATGTTTTTCGTCGTTGTGGAGGATAGGATTGCTCGTTGTTGATCAATATCGTTGGGGTGGGGGATAGGTATGTTTCTATTAAACGTAATTTATGTCTGATGACTTTGGATTGATTAGGATGGTTAAAGATTTGATAATCGTTTAGAAAATTATAGATTGTAATTATATTTTTGTGATTATGGTTATTACATTTAGTTTCTTTGGCAAAATGATGAATTTGAAAGTTTTTATATTTTTATATTTTGGAAGAATACGAATTTTCTTTTTCATTTTTCCATTGGTCAGATAATTGTTATCGTTGGATGTAATTTGAAGAATAATTTCTTCTGATATAATCACTTTAGACGGACTAATCAAAATTTATTTGTCGCATTTGATACAATTTTAAAACATTTTCAACGTGACATTTAATCAAAGGATTGTATTCCTAAATGTACTTGATACAAAACATTGCCCGTCCATTTTGCAAATGAATTTTGTAATTAAAGTAAGACAAAGCTGACACACAATGAATCATATCTTGATTTCATTTTCATAAACGTCTATTTATCCTCACGCTCCCTCAATGGAATCGCAATTTCTCTTCTCCTCCGTCTAATTTCGAAGTCGTGGAACCTTTAATAAGCGTAATACCTCACGACTTCAATCGAATAGTAACCGGCATTCACCATGAAGAAGGTGGAGATATCTTGTCTCTCTTGTATCTCGAGCCACATTGTTTACCAGAAGACAATGCTCGTAATTTGCGCGTGAATCTTAAGTGGTGGCAGGGTGAAAACTTTCCAGCAATCGATGAAAATCCTGCTTAGGTGGGCGTGGAAGGAGGAGGGGGAAAAAAAATTCGAGAGAAAGGAATTTCGATTGTATTGTTTCCGCCAAGTGAAAGCGCACCATCTATCCGTGGAACAGACGTTCCATTATCATACCTCGACAATGCAGCATCCAAAGTCACGGTCGATTGTTCCACTTCGAAGAAAGTATTTCTTGCCGGGGATTATCGAGTCTTCCCTCTTTGAGAGACACGGTTTATTGATGACATGGTTACGTCCAGTCTATTCGAGCGTCCATTCAAGAATAAAAACTTGATTAATAATGTTCCTTTTGGAAATTATTAAATCAATCATTCTTTTTTTTTAATTTATTTATTCCTTTGAAGAAGAAAAATAGATAAATTATTCTTATTATTATTATATTATATTATTAATTTATATTACATTATGAAAAACATTGTTCAAATGGAAGAACAATTGATCAATTGAAATAATAAAAATTCAGATTAACAAGCAGATATAACAAATAAATTCAATTTCGAAATTAAATTCTATATTTCCACGATAAAGAAAAAATATATTTACATTGTTGTAAAACAATAAAGTTTTATCCTTACCAATTACCCTAAAACTCGCAACCTAACGCTCGCCCATCATCATAAAGCTATCCATCTCCTCGCCCAATGGCCACAAATAAAAAAAGAAAACCTTTCTCGAAATCTTTCTCGAAACGATTTCACTCTCTCATAATCATTCCACGCTCCAATCGACTCACAAGTACACAACAACAAGCATAGTCATTATAGCGTATCGACCGGGGGAATTTACTTCCTGTCGTCGTGAATCTTCGCGAGAGAGGCGAGGTTCGATTTGTTCCAATTACGCGGAGGGATGCCATAAAATCTGCGAGAGGAGGAGGGAGGGAGGGAGAGAGGTTTCCTCCGTCTACCGCGTCGCGTATAATCGATGTTTACCCCCGGGGAATTTCACGGCGTCTAACTGTCGCGTGACTCATTTCAGGCGGCGGACTGGCGCGTCCGAAGATGACACTGAATCTGGACGCTGGGAACGGGACTGGAAACGGTGGAAACAGCGGTCAACTTCCACCTAAAAAACCGGGGGGTCTCAGCCTTGGATTGCCACTCGAGATTAACACCGCCCGCGGATCCGCTGATCTGGTCGACGTGGGCCTCCCCCTGGAGAGGCAAGGGTGCGTCCTTGTCTCCCGCATAATTTTTGCACTCTGCCTTCTTTTCGCAAATCCTTCTGGGGAAAAAGATTTTGTTGAACACGAATAAAATTCTAGGAAGAGATATTTTTTTTTTCCTTTGTCGAGAATTTTTATTACACTTTATTTTATTTATATATTTAATTCTGTGTGGAGATATAATTGTTAGTTCTAGTGAAATCTTTTTTTGAGGATGCAGGATCTTGAAAAAATTTATAGAGAGATTTTTTTCGTTTGAGAAATATCGTTGGTTGATTGATGGTAATCAAGAATGTTTTTTTTTTTTTTTGTTTGTTTTCTCTTCTCGCAGGTGGTACCATGGATCTATCACGAGGATCGAGGCGGAAGCTGTCCTACGACTTCTGAGAGAAGGAAGTTATTTGGTGAGGAACAGCGAATCGACCAAACAAGATTATTCTTTATCGTTGAAGTAAGTTGATTTTATGTAATTTCATCTATCTCTTTACACGATACTTTAATTTAAATGCTTGAGAAATTCTTTGAATTTTTTAAAAATTATTCGAAATTATGTAAATTTATATTAAGAAAAAATTGTTGCGTTCTATTCTTTTTTTCTTTTTTTATTAATAAAATCTCCAACAAACTTTAAACTGAATATATACGAAAAATTTAAATTATTAGAAAAATCGGGCATAAATATTTAAAGAAATGTTTTCATTTTCAGGAGTGCTCGCGGTTTCATGCACATGCGGATCCAAAAAAATGAAGAGTTGAACGCGTACATCCTGGGTCAATTTAGCAAACCGTTCGACAGTATACCGGAAATGGTTCGTCACTTCAGCGTGAACCGTCTTCCGATACGTGGCGCCGAACACATGTGTCTTCTACATCCAGTCATAGCTCAGCTTTTGTAGCGCATCTATCGTAGCGCTGTTTAAGGCGCTTCCCACTTTTTGATATCCTTTTACCCACGAAAATTACTCAAAAAAAAAAAAAAGAAACCTGAACAGTACTCCGAAAGTTATTTATAAGAGGGAAAGAGATGGTAGGTATATAAAAAAAAATGTTTGTTGCGCGTGGAGAATGATATTCTACAAAAAAAGTCTAGAATACAGATAAGACACTTCGTCGTTCTAGGTTTTGATAATGTTCTAGTTCCGTTTTTAAAAGAGAATTCAATTAATCTCCATATTGATACAAGTAACACTGATTTATCAACGATGATATAATGAAAATTGAAATGGATTAAAAAAAAAAAAAACATATTGAAATTTTAAAAATATTTTTTCTAAAATTATCATCGTTTTTGTTTTTTTTTTTTTACAGTCGTACAATTATAAAAATATACAGAAGAATTTTAATAATTTTATAATTTATATCCAGATTACTTATTCGTTGATTTATTAAGATTAATTTTCATTTCATATAGTAACGGAATTAGAACGATTAAAAACTAGAACGACGATTTGGCACTTCCATTAAAATTTCCATTCCAGTCTCGCGTTCCAATTCGAGGCTGTGACGATTAATTTTTTCGAGCTTCCGAGATGGATCGAGAGGGAAAATGAAAAGGACAACGATTGAATCGATCGAGAAAGATGAAACTATTCACGGGAATAACACAGTACAAAACTTGTAATCAGCGAAAAATTTTTCGTAGATTTAGCAGATGACTTTGAAAATTAATCATCTTCGTTTACATAACTCCGCACTATAGCTTTATTATCAGCCACGACATGGATTAGCTGTCCTGAAATATTAAATTGCTGACGCTTCGACGATATTTTATTCCGATATTTGATCTTTCGTTATTCCATAACGAAGATTATTATAAAGGAAAGAAAGCATTTTTATATTCGAAACGAACGTTCAATCGGTATTCGATGATCACTTCATTCAGAATCGTCTTCCCCCCTCAAAAAAAGCATCGCGCAAATCTGCCTCTCTCTGTGAGAGAGAGAGGTGCCTCTTTATTTTCGCGAAATAAAGGATTTCAACAATTTCATTCGATTAAAATGGCTTGCATAGGAGTTAATAGGAGTAAGATAGTAAGATAACTCGTAGAAAGAGGAAGAGTGTAACAAAAGAAAGTCTGGTTTTTTTCCAAAGAACGATTTTAAAGGAAGGTATATAACGTTTATGTGTATAAATGTAAGAGAGTTAGAGGAGTGTCGATGACGTAGAATGATATATCGTGGGACGGAAATAGAGGCGTGAAAATTTCGTGGAAGCACCGTGGAAGAGCTTTACAAAAAAAAAAAAAAAAAAAATGGTTGTTCCTTGTGCTCGTGGCGAAGCCACGAGTTTCTTGTAAGAAACTTATCAATGGGATCAGAGTTGTCGTATTATGCGATAATCTAGGAAGAGGTAATACGTGCTTTAGAATTAGATGTACACGTAGTTGGCCGTGCCACGTGGCCACTGCCGAAGAGCTGGAAGCCAAAGAAAAGAGTTAAGTCGCGTTTTTTCGTTCGTGCGAGGAAAGGCAGGGAGAAAGAGACGAAGGAATGAGACGAAGAATGGACGAAGTAACGTGGTTCCGTAACCGCGGTTCAAAGTTTGCCAAAGTTTACTGCTAATCGTCTGATCATTTAGTCGAGGTTTTTAGTTACCATTCGTCGCCATTGATAAGCGATTAGGCTCAGAAATTGATCTGACTGAGTTGCTTTACTTTTGATGATATCGAATAGAGAAACGAGGGAAGAATGGACGTGAACATGATGATGATGATGATAATGATGATGATATTTTTTCGTCCGGACTGACCGGTGAAGAAAAGTGAATAAAGATGATCGAGGTCAGCCAATCCGAACCATCGATGGCTCGTCACTCGAGTCATCCGTCCGACAGTCTCTTATTTTTGGGAGATTTTTGCGATAGGTGGCAACCGATACATATTTTTTCATGTGATATTGAATTTGTTACAGAGATAGCCTAGTTTCACCTGTGATCTGTTACTTAGTTCCCTTTATCCATTGTCTGTTGGTCGCTGTGTGCAATATTCTCGTACGTACGATTATGATAATACGATAATAATAATAATAATAATAATAATAATAATAATAATTAACAATAACGATAGCGTAATATAATAAAATTAACGATAACGATAATTTTTAAGTCGATATTGTAATTGGATAATCAGCAACGACGCGTTTTCTAACGAACGCGACACGAGAGACGTCCGTGGTGTTACAATAATTATTTCGAGATTAGGATTCGATTCGCATACGGTTGTGAACGAGTTTTCTTTCTTTCGTCGGTCAATTGAGTCTGTGGTGGCTAACGTAACCAAATATTTTATCGTACTTCTCGTCATCGATTAGACATAATCTAGAGAGACCACATCATACGTAGACGAGTGCCATGATGCCTGCAATTAGTCTTAGATTACGATTTTTCCAAAGTATTATTTATTTTTATCGTTAGATATATATTCCATTCCAATTTGTTGAAGTCGCGTGAATACGTGATACCAGTGTATTTATTTCATTAAGTCAATGTGCAAAGGAATAATTGTACCAAATGTATGTATATTTGGCACTCTCTACCATTTCCTTTTTCGATTAGGTTGAGTGTAATACATACACGTTGTACTTTAAGCTGCCAGTATTATTAACTGTAATCGATAATGCATATCCATGTTAATATTTAAGACATTATATTGTTCCCAACCCTTTTAATGGATGATTATCGAGGAGGGGGAAAGAAAGAAAAAAAAAAATAATAAGTATAATCTATCTGTACGTATATTTATTTGGCATTCTATTTATTGCATTGTGTCGTTATAAGCCAATGATCTTACTGTCATGATTCCGTGTATACCGTTGATTTTAAGATCATAGCGAGGTAATCTATGGTAATCTTATTATTATTATTATAGGTTAGGTATATTTAGCAGACGTAGATTAAAGGAAAAAAAAAAAAAAAGAACGCCGTTCACCAAAATGAATAAAAGGGGAGGAAAAAAAGAAAAAAAGAAAAAAAAAAAGAAAAAAAAAAGACAAAGAACAAGGCAGTCGTAAATTATGTGGTAGATACTTGTAGATACTTCCTGTACCTTGAAATTTATATGAAGTAGAAACTAGCTCCGAATGTATACATCATTACACGTATACACAAATATTGTATTATTATTACAGAAGAAACACTAGCGCATAGTCGTTTGTAGGAAGGTGAATGATCGAAGATGGGGAAATGATCGAATGGAGAATGGAAAATGGAGAACGAGTCCAATATTATTATAAAAGACTATTCGAGCGCTACACCCTTTAATGTAAACGGTTTTCGAACGGTGTGTGATGTGCAATAAACGAAGAGCGATCTAGTGTGGTCATTATGATGCGTGGTATTTTTGTTTCTAGCAGACCACCCATGTTCCAAATCGACTTCACTAGATAGTCTTGTGTACTCCGAAATTCCCTCTTAATAATAAAAACATTTAATAAAACAACAGTTTTTTGTTTTCCTAATCTATCGATCGTTTTGTTGATACATTTATTATATAAATCGTACGCGAGTAGAGAAAGAGAAGTAAAAATATGTCTTGGATTTCGATAATTCCATTTTCAAATTTCGATAATTTCAATATTTTTTTTTCTTATAGAAATTAATAAACAGATTTAGGATATGGTTTCTTCGATATTTTATATTTTTTACATCTTTATTATACTATAACCTTATATTATTCAGATGATCACAATTTGTTTCAGATAAGGTGATCAGAAAATTTTGAATCAATTGATTTCGTGGAAAATATGTATTTAGACGTTTATTATTCAGATTTTTTATTTAATCTTGGTCCCCGATCTCCTCGTCATCCGTGTAACGCATACCACGATCAGAAATCGATGCATCGATTGGACCAATAGACTCCTGATCGTCTCCCTCCGTTGCAGTTGTTTCTGCAAGCTATAAACGGAACGATTTAAATATTATTTTCATTTCTTAAACAATATATATGGATGAGAAAAACAATCTTCAAAGTATTTTGTCATGTTTCGTGAACGAGATATCAGATTAATATGCTAAATATTCTCATAGATAAAAGTTCAAGGCTACATACTAGAATAACAGTAATAGTGTATGATGTAAAGTATTCTATTTATCTTATTTTTCTTTGTGTCTATTATAAAATCCATTTTCTTTAAACTTTCCAATTTATTTACCTCTTCTATCACTTCTTTCGCCATTTCCCGAGATCTTCTCTTCGGCATGTTTCGTTTTCCCCCTTTCGAAATTATATCAGTGTTATTATAATTTGTTCAAAAGATGAATTATTTTTCGCGCGAAAATGTATTTTCATCTTTTTTTTTTTTAGAATGAACGTCTCTACTCCTTTCCATTGTTATAATATACATAAGAAAATAAAAAAATAACAGCAACGGAATATTTTATATTTAAATACACGTGTTCACATATAATAATAAGAAAATTGTTTTGAAAGGAAACAGAATAAAAATGTCTATTCGTTCTACTTGTGGTAGAAGACGTCATTTTCTCAGAACCCAGTTTATGCGGTGGTAGAGAGGAGTTCACGGAAATCGCCGACTGTCTGTCCTGAAATCCAATTATCTTCCATTATCTTTCGAAGCTGAAAAGTGCATAAATAACGATTACCGATGGCAAATCGCAATATGCAGGCCCGCAAACATCGATTTTTTCTGGCATACGTCGACTTTTGTACATTCTACCATCCGTTCCCTTTATCATCCCCTCCGTCAGCTGAATTATTTCCGGCCCCCATTGAGTGAGGAAATGACCCACTCGCATTACTCTCTGCTGTGGAGTCGTAATCGTGTGACTACCGCCGCAGTATCGATTGCACAGATGATCTCTGATAATTAAGAATGTTTTCAATGAAGTTAATTCAGTTTCACTTATTTTTTTTAATCCATTTTTCTTTTATAGAATCTTCTCCAATGAGTTATTAGAACTGTACGTTATATATATTTTTCACAACAATGTAAAAGTATGTTTTTAATTTGAAATTGGACTTTACATTGATGCAAAGAAAAAAGAAAATATTTAAGGAATTAGAAATATAATATGTATATAATATCTAAAAGAAAAGTCTGTGTTTCATTATTCAAAAATTTCCATTATCCAAAAGAAATTCATTTTTCCATCAACAATGAATTAAACACAGTTGATTCAAGAAAGAAAACTTGAATCTTAATCATTAGATATTCGAGATCATAGCAAGTGAAATCATACATACATACCTAGGAGTCTTTACAAGTGCCTCTGCTCTAGCACTCCTCTGTTTCTTTGCCTCCTCTTGAATAGCTGCCTCGAATTGAATCATATTTCTGCTATGGGGCAATTTCCTGTGCTGTTTTCTAACTTGATCCAACTCGTAGGTCAGATATGGCTTCATGCTTGTGGTGCATGGCAATGTTTCCACTTTAAATCTGGGAACTCCATCCATTCTCATGACCACATCCTTGTCACAGGATATGCATTGGACGTCCCTAGCGACGGATGGAAAAAAACAATTTGGAAATATACACCGTGTGTGCAACACTGAATAAACTTTCGATTTAGAAATTTTCTCCCTTACCTAAGCAACTTTTTCGTTCCAGCAGCCTCGATTTCCTCCCTCGCTTCCGCCACCTTCTTCAGCTTATCTTGAAGCACCTTCAGCCGCTGGTTCACGAACTCCTTCAACGGAGATATCTCGATCTTGTCTACTTTACCCTCGATCTCCTTTTGCACTTCGTCCAGAGCTTGTTGCAAGATCATTTCCTGTTGCCCTAATTTATTGATCGCGTCCTCGAGACCGTGAGCGAGATCATCGCAAGCCGCATCGAATTGATCGTAAGACACCTATATATATAACGAATAAATTTAATAAAGAAAAGAATCATCTTTCTCTTATTGCTCGAACAATTTTTATATTCGTTCGATTATTTTTAAAATTATAAAAATTTAGGAAAACCTTTCTGTGTATCGCCTGGGCATCAGCTTTCTCGGCAAGCGCCTCCTCCAGATCTTCTCTGTCAGCTTTAATCGTTTTCAAAAGTTCTACTTGCTCTAGTAACGCCTGGTAAGTCACAATGTTTGTTTAAAAATCATGGAATCAAAATTAAAAAAATATATATATATGCATTAAATATTACATAAACATACGTCGATAGAAAATTAATAAAGCAAATGAAAGAAAGAAAGGTTTTTTAAAATGATTAACAATAGACGATCAAAGATACTAACGCTGAAATGCATCTCGCGAGTTTCGCGTTCGTCGATCAGATTATCTGTAGTCTGGGTCAATTTCTCCACATCGCCTTGCATTTCCTGAACCTTGGACGCCAAGTTCTCGAGATTGGAAGCATCGACTATGTGTGTAGTCTCTACTTTCTCGTGCAAGTTCATCACATCCTTCTCTAATTTCGAGATTCGTCCTTTCACGGTCTCCAATTCCTCCGAATTTACCCCTTTTTCCTCTTTCGCTGGTTTTGGCGATTCTACAGAGGTTTCCTTAGGCGTTTCCCTAGGCGTTTCTTTAATTATTTCTTTAGGTGGTTCTTTATGTATTTCTTTAGGCGGTTCTTTAGGTTCTTTAGGTTCTTCTGCCACCGTCTCTTTTATTTCAGTCGCAACCTCTATTTTCTTCTTAGCTTCTTGCGCTACTTCTTCCAGCTGCTCCTTCAATGTTTGTATATTTCGATGTTTCCGATCCAGTCTAGTGCCGAATTCTACGAACATTAATGTATGTAAATAATCAATTACAGTGAATAATCCTGGTCATCGATTATTCTTGTCATTTATTAAATTTTCTTTGGAAAAATTCTTCGTTTGTCAAGAAATATTTTTATGTAAAATTGTAATTCGACGATTCATAAGATTGGGCAAGATTATTATATTATTTGATCGATTATTATTCGTTACCATCTTTTGTCTGGCTGAACTCGTCCTGTAATTCCTTCAAATTGTTCTTTATTTGATTAACCTCCTCCTGCAACGTAGCCACGTCTTTGTGCATCTCTTTTATATCTATTCCACCGAGGAGCTCGCTTAAGGAAATTCGTTG
Source organism: Apis mellifera (assembly GCF_003254395.2). Taxonomy (NCBI): domain Eukaryota; kingdom Metazoa; phylum Arthropoda; class Insecta; order Hymenoptera; family Apidae; genus Apis; species Apis mellifera. Next base: position 5,661,775 of record NC_037643.1, read on the forward strand.
AGCAGCCGGTGGATGAGGCTCCTCTGCACCTTCTATTATCTCTTTCTCCATTTCTTCTTCCATCTCTCCGACATATTCGCTTGCGAGCACATGCAAATTCTTAACGACATTTTCCAAATTGTTTAAAGAGTTTTCCAAATGCGTTATCTTTTCTTCCAACTTTGATATCTCGGTTGTCGCTAGGCTTATGTCACCTTTCATCATATCTTGTACCATTTTCGTTAACTGAAAATTGAATATATATAGATATATATATGTGTGTGTGTATGTAATTCTCTTTGAGTTTTGTGAAAAGTGAAGAGATTTCGAAGAACGATTTTAACATTGAGAAGGATAGAAAATTTTATTTTGATTTATCTAAAATTTTATTTAATTATGCATGTTAGTAAGATTAAATAGTTTCTATCTTCTCTGTGATTTATGTGATACTATTATTATTATTATTATTATTATTATTATTATTATTATTATTATTATTATTATTGATTTAATTGAATTCCAGAAATTAATTTTAATTTTTTAATGGAGAGTCTGAAGAGTCTGGATTATTTTATTTACTTTATTTATTTCAATTGATGAATGAGATTGAATTTTTTCTAGAATTTGAAACGCGAATGAATTAATGGAGAATTATGCAAATTTTCGAATAATTACTTAAGATTGATTAAAAATCTATAATCGAATAAATTATATAAACAATGATTAAATAACGAATTGAAGCAATCAAGTTATACCTTATCAATACCTTGTTCACTAGCATCTAATCTTTTGGTGATGTTAATAATTTGCCAAACATCGGTCAAGGGATCCGTGATCTTGCCTTTTAAACGCTCGATGAGTTCTGGTGTCTTCGCTAATTCTTCCAACGCTTGGAACTGTTGCTGAAGATCGCTCATCTGTTCAGATATTTTGAACGAAATAACGAATAATCAATCGTAGAATTTTGTGGCCAATATTTTTCTATAAATTCTATTGTCACTATTTATTTCGCGTCAATGAGATAAGAAATGGGGGATGATAATGATTTTAGCAATTCGGCATTTTCGAATTTCGAGAAGAAAAGGAAAGGATGATAGGATAAAAAATAGATAATGAAGAAAGGATTATTTGAGTTTATATAAAGATTTTTTTTACATTTTGCTCGAGTTGTTTAAAAGCTAAAGCGCTGGGGATTGCACCATCGACGATCGGTTCGATGTAGATGATCGTTTGCACTTCTTCATCTTTTCCAGGACCAATTATTTGTTTCACACCCTCTGTCTTCTTTAAATCTTCATCCTTTTCTTCAGATTTATTAAAAAACAATTCGTTTAATTATTAATCTTAAATAGTTTTTTTTAAAGATTGAGTAATAACTTTCAAAATTGAATTTTACGATTTCAAAATGTATACGATTATCATTTCATTTTTCAAAAATTGAAATGATTCATTCTCATGAGGTATTGATTATAGTTTTGTCCTTTTTTTTTTTTTAATGTGATAAGATTAATACTCAAAATACTTTCTTACCTTCAATCACATCCACTCTTACACCTACTTCGGGACGAACTCGTTTTTGCTCTACATCTTTGTCATCGATAATACTATATTCTTGAAGATAAAGCGAAGGACCCTCTTGTAGAGAACTTACCAATGTCTACGAGTACATATTCAATCAAAATTTCATAATATATATATATATTTTTAAATTAAGAGAACTATTTTACCTTGATTCTTTTAGCATCGTCACCGCGATACTCGACCTTAGTCGATTTTAAATTTATATGATGCAGTAGAATATGAAGAAAGTTATGAAGGATATTTAAATTTACTGCTCCAACCTAAACGCGAACGTAAAACGACGTACCTGTCGTTAAAGTAATTCTTATCTCTCATTTCGTGATTAAATTATTTTGCATATATAAGGAGAGAGGAAAATAATTCTGTTTACTTCTGGAGTCCCCAATGCTAAATCTAACATTTGAGGTAAAGAAACTTGTAGACTGGCCACATCATTCGCCGTCATTTTTCTTCACCCTAGCAATTTTTCAAAATATTCATAAAAAAGAAACATAATAAAGATGTGTTTTTGATTTTACGGTAACCCTTCTTCTAATTCTATCTTTTAAATGTCATATAAACATATCATTGTGATATTGACGATTTTCATTTATTTTCTTGTAAATATCCTATGTAAAATCGTAGAAAAATAGGCAAAAAAAATAAATAATGAAGAAAAAATCGAAATAGTGTAAAAATCGTACAGCCTGCGCCATCTGCGGACTATAGTAGAAACTAATATAGACAAAGAGAGTAAATAGGAAAAGAAGGACAGAAAATAGTGAGAATTGCTCCGACAGATGGCGCCACACGACGGGACTGATCTTTACCGCCATCTCGTGGCGAAAAATTGAAACATTATTTCAGTTAAATATACGTATATATCTTATATACTTTTATTTTCTTTGCTTCTATGAATGGCCTCCAGGTGGCAGCACATGACGGGTCAGACCTTCACCGCCATCTCGTGGCGAAAAATTGAAACATTCTTTTAGTTAAATATACGTATATACTTATATACTTTTATATTCTTTGCTTCTATGAATGGCCTCCAGGTGGCAGCACATGACGGGACTGTTCTTTACCGCCATCTCGTGGCAAAAAATTGAAACATTCTTTCATTTATATTAGCATATACTTATATCTTATATATTTTAATTTTCTCCTTTAACTCTAAATATATGTTTAAGAATATATTACAGTGATATAGTATTTTAATATTTTCAGGGTATAGAATTAAAAGAATCGACTATTATCTATTTTATAGTTTATAGCTATCAATATTTATGGTTTATTTTTCTATTTCGAAATTACTTCTATAAATGATTACTAGATGGCAGCACACGACGGGACTGATCTTTACCGCCATCTCGTGGCGAAAAATCGAAACATTCTTTCATTTATATTAGCAAATGCATATATCGTATAAACGTTAATTTTCTTTTTTAATTCTAAATATATGTTTAAAAATATATTACAGTGATATAGTATTTTAATATTTTCAAGGTATAGAATCAAAAGAATCGACTCTTATGTCTATTTTATAGTTTATAGCTATCAATATTTATTCTTTATTTTTCTATTTCGAAATTACTTCTATAAATGACCACTAGATGGCAGCACACGACGGGACTGATGTTTACCGCCATCTCGTGGCGGAAAATCGAAACATTCTTTCATTTATATTAGCAAATGCATATATCTTATAAACCTTAATTTTCTTTTTTAATTCTAAATATATGTTTAAAAATATATTACAGTGGTATAGTATTTTAATATTTTCAAGGTATAGAATCAATAGAATCGACTATTACGTCTATTTTATAGTTTATAGCTATCAATATTTATGCTTTATTTTTCTATTTCGAAATTATTTCTATAAATGACCATTAGATGGCAGTACATGACGGGACTGATGTTTACCGCCATCTCGTGGCGGAAAATCGAAACATTCTTTCATTTATATTAGCAAATGCATATATCTTATAAACCTTAATTTTCTTTTTTAATTCTAAATATATATTTAAGAATATATTACAGTGATATAGTATTTTAATATTTTCAGGATATAGAAGGAAAAGAATCGATTATTACGTCTATTTTATAAAGGATGTCCCAAAATTAACGCAAGATTCGAATTTGCCGCCATTTTTGCATTAAGTTGTTGGCAACCCTGAAAAAAGAACAGTTTGAAAGTTTAGGATTAGTAAAAATGGAGTGTTATACGATACAAGAACGTGTCTTCATTATTGAATAATATTTTAAAAATATTTAAAGTTTGGCAACCGCAGTTCGAAAATTTTATACAAAATGTGGTAAAAGTAGTGTTTTAACCTCGTCTGTGAAAAGATTAATTGAAAAATTCGTGGAAACTGGATGAATTGGAGACGCTAAACACATCGGTCGTCCAAAAACAAGTCGTTCAAATGTCAATATTGAAGCAGAGCTTGAGAATTGGTGAAAATCAAGAACCACCTTTTTTGAGAATGAAGCTGATCAAACAGCAACTGTTAATGGTGCTTGAAATTGCGATATTATAATACATTTCTTTCTATCGAAATTGGATGATATTGATGTGGTCAATATGTGGTTTCAACAAGACGATGCCATATGCCATACAGCCAATGAAACAATTCAATTACTGCAGGAGATATTTCCTTGTCCTGTACTCTCTCGTTTCGGTGATCAGAATTGGCCTCCTAGATCATGTGATTTAACACTATTAGATTTCTTTTTATAGGGTTATTTGAAGTCAAAGGTCTATGTCAACAATCCTACAACCACACGTGCATTACAAGAGGAAATTAAACGCTGCATCAACGAAATTCAGCCACAATTGTGCAGAAAGATCATGAAAAATTTTGACGAAAGGGTATGTATATGCCACGAAAGCCGTGAAAGCCATTTGCCTGATTCGTTATTCCATAAATAACCCTATCCTATGTATTTTATGATTCACTTAAAAAATAAATATGTAAAGACTAAAAACGCTCCTTTATATTTAATTCAAATCTTGCGTTAATTTTAGGATCCTTTAGTTTATAGCTATCAATATTTATTCTTTATTTTTCTAATTCGAAATTACTTCTATGAATGACCACTAGATGACAGCACACGACGGGACTGATCTTTACCGCCATCTCGTGGCGAAAAATCGAAACATTCTTTCATTTATATTAGCATATGCATATATCTTATAAACGATAATTTTCTTTTTTAATTCTAAATATATGTTTAAGAATATATTACAGTGATGTTGTATTTTAATATTTTCTGGATATAGAAGGAAAAGAATCGATTATTACGTCTATTTTATAAAGGGTGTCCCAAAATTAACGCAAGATTCGAATTTGCCGCCATTTTGGCATTAAGTTGTTGGCAACCCTGAAAAAGAACAGTTTGAAAATTTAGTAAAAATGGAGTGTTATACGATACAACGTGTCTTCATTATTGAATAATATTTTAAAAATAATTAAAGTTTGGCAGCCGCAGTTCGAAAATTTTAGACGAAATGTGGTGAAAGTAGTGTTTTAACCTCGTCAACTGTGAATAGATTAATTGAAAAATTCGTGGAGACTGGATCAGTTGGAAACGCTAAACACACCGGTCGTCCAAAAACAAGCCGTTCAAATATCAATATTAAAACAATGCGTGAGAGTGATGAAAACTCAGGAACATCAATTCGGCGTCGTGGACAAGAATATACAAATTTCAAGAAGCTCTCTACAGCATATATTCACGAAAGATTTGTGTCTTTATGCTTACAAAATTCAATTAACACAACTGAAGCCTAATGACCTTGAACAGCGAAGAAAGTTCGTGGAATGGATTATTAACCACGCATAATTAGCGAAAAACAAATGCTTCCACAATGTGTTACTATTTGGTGCAGATTTTGGGCAGGAGGCATTATCGGACCATACTTTTTTGAGAATAAGGCTAGTCAAGCAGCAACTATTACTGGTGCTTGATATCGCGACAAGATAACACAGTTCTTTCTGCTGAAATTGGATGATATTGTAATTAATGTGTGGTTTCAACAAGACAATGCCACATGCCGTATAGTCAAATAAGTATAGTCAATAAAACAATTCAATTATTGCACAAGATATTTCCTTGTCGTGTACTCTCTCGTTTCTGTGATCAGAATTGGCCCCCTAGATTATATGATTTAACACTATTAGATTTCTTTTCATAGGGTTATTTGAAGTCAAAGGTTTCTGTCAACAATCCCACAATCACATATGCATTACAAAAGGAAATTAAATGCTGCATCAACGAAATTCAGTCACAATTGTTAGAAAGATTATGAAAAATTTTGACGAAAGGGTACGTATATGTCAGCAAAGCCGTGGAGGCCATTTGCCCAATGTGTTATTTCATAAATAACTCTATCCTATGTATTTTATGATTCACTTAAAAAATAAATATCTAAAGACTAAAAACTCTCTTTTATATTTAATTCAAATCTTGCGTTAATTTTGGGATATCAAAATTTTAGTTTATAGCTATCAATGTTCATATTTTATAATTCTATTTCTAAATTGTTTTGTATAGAATCAAAAGAATCGACTATTATGTCTATTTTATAGTTTATAGTTTATATATAGTTTTATAGTTTATATATATATATATATTTTATATATATTCATCATATTTTATAGTTTTTATATATATATATATATATATGATATATATATTATATATATATTATATATGTTCATATTTATGCTTTATAATTTTATTTCTAAATTGCTTCTATGAATAGCCACAAGATGACACGACATAACATGACTGATCTTTACCGCCATCTCGTGGCGAAAAATCGAAACTTTCTTTCATTTATATTAACATATAGGTATATCTTTCATACTTTTATTTTCTTCTTTAATTCTAAATAAATATTTGAGAATATATTACAGTGATATAATATTTTAATATTTGTAGGGCATAGAATTAAAAAAATCGACTATTACGTCTATTTCATAGTTTATAACTATCAATCCTTATGCTTTATTATTCTATTTTTAAATTGCTTCTCTAAATGGCTATCAGATGGCACCATATAAGGTGACTGATTTTTACCGCCATCTCATGGCGAAAAATCAAAATTTTCATTTATATAGTATATATGTATATGTTTATTCTATCGTTATAGTTATCAATTCCTAATGCTTTATTTTTGTATACTGGATTACTTCTACGAATGAAATACAGATGGCACCACTTTGTTCATTGATCTATACTGCCATCTCGTGGTCGGTAATAGAAATTTTCCTTTTCCTTGCTTTAAATTTGAAAATATGTAATCTTTATAAATTTTATTTTTTAAATATAAAATAATACCTTTAAAAATTGATAAAATATTGAAGTTATAGAATAACTTTAAACATTTTTTACGATCATTTTCTTAAAAATTTGAAATTTTCAAAATTATATAAAACTTATTCTCAGTAACAAGTTATAAATGTTCTGTAAATCTAATCTTTGATGAAAGAACAATTAGAAAATTACTTCTGATATTAATTATTTTAATTTTTCCCATCGTATTCTTTTTTTTTTAAATTTTCTAAAGAACAAGCCATCCAATTTATCATCAAAAACTGGAAGTCTGAAACAAAGAAACGTTTGTCATCGTGAAAAATGCAACAACCGTTCACTTTTAATATTAACGCGTTTCGTTCACAATAACTTCTGTCCTGTGTTGCGTTACCGTCGTGTCGTATTAATGAAACAATAATTTATCGTGTTCCATTCTTTGCATAGTAAAACCGTTTATCTGACCATACGTGACAGGTGGTTCCTATCGCGGAATAGAAACAAATTCACGATCAAAACGCAGATTAGTTCGCGATGTACATATTTTACCCGGCACACGGTATGACATTGTCTCGTTTGCAATGTCTATCCGGCATGGACAACGTGTGCATCGATCGCCAATATTTATATCGTCGATACGGAGAACGATTAATTCCGTTTTATCGATATCGTTGGTTATATAGATTTTCCTAAAGTCTTGATGTTAATCAAAAGTTTATATTATAGGCATTATAAGATTATGTATAATGACAGTTATTGAAATTATTATGAAATTAGTATTAGATAGTATTAAATATATTTTTTAAATAAGAGGATTATAATATATTAAGAAAAATAATTTAAGAATAAAAATAAATTTAAAATAAATGTTGACAATTAATTGATATGCATTAATATAAGCGAATCTGAATCTTTAAATTCTATTCTATCTTCTTCTTTTTATTTCTTCTTTCTTAATCGATTTATATGTATATATATATTTCTAATTATTATTCTATTCTACACTAAAAAGAAAAAAGAATATCAATATGCTTATCATTATATTTATTCAATACTTGTGTATCATTAAAATTACAAAGAAAATAACAAAAATAATAGAACATAACGAAAAGGTAAGTTAATTTGATAATTATACAAATAAATTTTTAAATCCATTTGACACATAATTTTCTCATATTGCACACACATAAATCCGACCTGAATTATGTTTGTATTTCAATATTTGATCGGCGAATCAAATGTTTAATCATAGGCAATCTCAATTTTCTTAGACGATATCCCAGTATTTGTATTTATAGTAAAGTCTCCAACATATGTTCGACACCAGAAGTTTCTTGATCATGATTTCTGTATGATTCAGTCGTATGCCAGGTGTAAGACACGTAACACCGACCCCTGTGCATCATGAATTCTCTTTAATTTTTTATCTTTCGGTTTCTTCCCTGCCTCGTCGCGATTAGAGACAGTGAAACATGAATTCTACAAAGTGGAATCTTGTCTCGATGGTGATAGTGAGTAAAATCGATATTCCTTCCTTTGTGAAATCCTCGTTCTGTGATTAACATTGCAACAATTTTAAACACGACATTATATTATGTTCCGTATCTTTTAATTCAATCTGTTCGTCGTATTCAATTGAAACACAAGCGGTAAAATTAGACATATTCCGATCTTTTCCATTAAATTCCTTTCCTTACATTGATCACCTTTATAATATAAAAATCTACCTCTTTTTTGCATTCTATAATTTGCTTACTTTTTAAAATTTATTCATTTCTACAACACATCAATTTTAATTTTCCAAATTCCAATAACTCCTCCATTTCTCTCTTCTTTTATTACTCCTATACTTCCATTCACGAATTTCGAAATTTTCCCATTTTTCTTTCATCACAACGTGCAAACACACACTATAATTCAAAAATCTACCCTCAAAGCATACATATCGGTTTTGAGATAGCTTCGTCGCAGATAAAACTAGAAAAAAAAAAAAAGGATTTCGCACAGTTCAACTATACCAACACTGTTATAAATATAATTCGCTCTTTGCACAGTTCTCATTGATCTCCATGGGAATACAATCGTCATCGAAGCAAACCGGCCAAGCAAAGATACGATCCCAAAAACGTCACATCTCCGATCACTCGTTCAACGAGCCGTTCTACTGGGAGCACATCATCCGGGAATTCGTGTTCAGAACGATCTCACCGCCCCCAACCGGCAACTATCACCTCTACAGACGTGTCTTGGAGGCGCCATTTTACAACGGTCCCTTCCCAATCGCGCCGAGCGACGCAACTAACGTTGTTCTCTCTCGTGGCGATGTTTATCACTTGCCAAGCGGCCACTGGCTCTTCTGCCAGCAGGGATGCACCGAATGCGGCCTGTGCAACGATCATACCCACGCCACTGTCAAGTGGGTGCTCCGTAGAATCAAGAGAATCTCGTCGCACGGTGGCACGAGACACGATCTTCAAGTGACGATCGTGCCTCAGATAGACGGCAGCTATCACATGAGGAGCTTGTGGCCCCAGTCGTACGTCTACGTGACGTCGCAGGGCGAGCAGGATATATACCTGAACGACAAGCATAATTATCGCAACGATGCGAGCGCTTACGCGACCGTCGAGAACGATTCTTCGGGGGAGCAGAAGAAGATTAAGCAGTTTTGGATATACGCCGATAAAAATTCGTTGCCCGAGAAACGAATCGTCGTGGAGACGAGCGACAATCGAGGCGACCATGTTTCCACCAAACGTGTCCCGGAAAACGTGACCAGGGGCCAGAGTGTGGAGAGCACGAGCCCGATGCCCAGGAAAGAGGACGAGGAGAGGATTGATCTGAAGAACGTTAAGAGGCAACGGTCGGAAACGATGCAGCCAAGTTCGAATGGCTCCTCGACGGATGTTAGATCGAAGGAAACTGGAGGCAGGACGAAGCAATTGATACCCAGGTTGATACTTGGAACTGACCAGATGGGGCAGAAACATTTGGTTCACGTGGTACCGGCCGATGCAACCGCCAACACGAGTTTGATAAACTCTGTGATGTCCAATGTTTTGAACTCGTCTGGTCAGAATAGGACTGCCTATCAACGAATATTGCGTAGGATATTGGATTCTTTGAATAATAATAGACGGTCTATCGAAAGATTCCTTGAACTTCCAATGATGTCGACAGGTGAATTCAGTTCTTTTTGATCATTAAGAATTAGATATAGATAGGAACTTGAGACTAATTTTATGGAATTTTTTTCTTTTTTTTTTTTTTTTTTCTTTTCCTTTTTTTTAGAGAAATCGAATCAACACCAAAATGAACACCAGGAACAGGAGACGAGAAGTAATCTTCCAGGATTGCAAGGACAAGCAAATCATCCTTATACAATTCACAATAATAGGAATGAGTCTTCGTTTCAGAAACGATGGCCTTATACTTTAAATTGGAATAAACAACGTAGGATGTCTAACAATGATACATTTGTTAATAATTTTATAAACAATACTCACAATATTGGTCATAATTTCAATAACACTTACATTCTATTTCCTAAGGTACAGAATAACGATGCAGTAAATAAGACTGCATCTAATAATCTTCCTTCTAAATTAATCGAAGAAAATAATTATAAGAACAATACGATTCATCGTAACTTCAAGATGAATAATGTTACACGAAATAACCAAGAATATAACAATAGCGTATTTTTACCTCGTAAATATAAAATATTAGTAACTACTGACTCGACCACGAAATCTGACGAAATCATGGATCATTTGCAACCAAAGTAATTATATAACTTCTGCGGATTGAAATATTTAATCGAATAGCAGAAGTTCGATACCTGTTAATTTAAAAAAAAGAAATTCAATTTTAATACTCTAACCAATGCCATTGTATAAAAACTCGAAATATAAATTTATTTTTATTATTCCAACTAACAAATAAATATCTATTGATTGATTTTATCGATATTATGGATTATTGATGTTTATTAATTAAACTAATTTTTTTTTCTTTTTTTAGAAAAATGGACAACCGTTATTAACCCTTCAAATTAATCCTCCACTTTCGTTTATTTATTTATTCTTTTCAACGACTCTACCACTCTGCCAATAAACACCCAACACATTTTCACTCTTTTCAAAACTCTATCCACACGTTATCCACCAAACCTGAATCCATCTAATAACTCTGGCAAAATCATCCAAACGATACCCTCTCGTTTAACGCACTCTCCTCTTGCAATAAAATTTCTTAAATCATCCTTTATCACTATCTCTCCCTTTCAACGATGTTCGACAAACATCTCGTAATAAAACAAACTAAATAGCACAAGGGTTGGGAACGTCGCCTAAACGCTGTAAGCCCGTGGGTAGCACCATCAGTGGCACCGCTAAGAGGATCGGCGATCCTTAATCAGGCCTGGCGCGATCGTTTAAAACGATTATAACCCTTCCTTGTCCCACACCTGTATCACTAGGCATCGCATCAGCCCCGGCATATTAGCCGCTCAGGAGAGGGCGCCTCTGTCCCGCGTGTGACCTCCGCAAACTGCTCGGTCCCTCTCGTAATTACGTGACGATGTCTTGTGTACTATCATACGCACGCGTGCTTATACAGGGTGTTCCAATAATCTCGGGCTATAATCGGATGTAGAGTACATTTTAATTGAAGAAAGAGGCGTGGAAGTGGAGAACTAACTGGGTATAGAAATAGAAGTAGAATAGAATCTGTTCGTTTTCATTTTTGAGAAAATTTGAATTGAAATTGAAAATTTAATAACCAGTGATTGATTTTGATTAATTAGTTCGAAGAAGGATTTATTGATTTTTGAATTTAATTTTTTAGGAAAGGAGCCAGATATTTAAATAACAAGACATTTGACTACATATTTGAAGAATTCATTAAGGCCAGAGAAATTGTATTTAATTAAGACATTTTTAAAGGTATTGAATTATTATTAAACAAATTAAAATTTGCATCTAAATAATTCTATATCTTTGTTACAGTAATTCATAATTCATTCATTTTTTTTCCCAATATGGAATTATATATCATTCTGTAAATATTTTTCCAGAGATAAAATTCGACTCATTCCAAAACGAAGCTTATTTTTACTTAAAAAAAAAAAAATTCCTTTTTTCCTTGAACCAAGACTATTCCAACACCCTGTACACACACGAGTGTATACATTACGCCTCCCGAAGTGTTTCTCTTCGTCGCATACCTACACGCGTTCGCAGAGATGTACGGGGTATCCCTGTTCGTGAACATAGTGCGAGCACAAGCCCAAAGTACATCTATGTACACGCGAGTACTTCGTGAACGAGAATTGTTGGCTCAACTTGGTGTACCTTTCGGTGTTGCAGGAGGATAGAAATTGGCGAAGGTAAAGGGCGAGGATGGCGGAGGAAACGAGGTGCGTGGATGAAACGACGGTGGTAAGGTTTAAGAAGCAGAGGTAAGCCGGCGCTTATATTTAATTAAGGAGGATACGGGCTCCGAGAGAAAGTCGGAAGAAACTCTGCTGGGTAAGAGAGAAAGGGTCTCTGTGTTTCTTGTCTAATTATCTACCCTTTTGCGTTCACTACCAGCCACGTTCACTTTCTACGTTTGCCTATCTGCCTCTCCTCCTCCCTTTCCTCTCCCCCCCCTGATTTCCGCCCTATGTTCTTACCAATGTCTAATTTTGCCTCTGCTTTCAATGTAGCATCATTATTTTACGCTCCTTAGTTTTTTCTTTAATTTTCTTATTCGAAATATTTCCACGAATTTTTAATATCTTGTTGATTGAGCCTGTTAAATGTAATATATTTTCAACAAAATATTTAGAAATGAAGACACACATATATCGTTTGATCGATCATTTTCGAATAAATTCACTCGTCATCTATACTTTTTATTAACAAAGTTTCATAAGTATATTTCTTGTAGATTTTCAATTTTGATTTTCAAAAGTTCTTACACAATATTATAACGATTCGTAATCAAAACAAGTTCAAAGCTAGTCTCTCTAAAGTATTAATTCTTCAGTTATGCCATCGTTGAAAAAAATTAGCGATAAAACGAAAGGGAAAGTCTCTTTCTTCAGAAGAAATTTCACCCAAGCAAAAGAAAGAAAGGGAATAAGTCTACGTTTCTTGTCTAATTATCTACCCCTCCCTCTCTCCACCCTCACTCAGCCACGTTCACTTTCTACGTTTCCTATCTATCGCTTTTCTCTCCTTTCTCGTCTTTCTCTCCCTTGATTTCCGTCCAACTTTCCACGTTCTTACGTCTGATTTCCCCTCACACCATCTCTCTCTCTCTGTCCTCCCCTTCCTCTCATACCCTTTCGTCTTTCCTTAATTTTCTTCCGTTCCTCCTCCACTTTGGCCCATTTCTTATCAAAGTCAAAACGATCACAGACATCGTCCTCGGACCAGACAAAACCCCTTCCTTCCCATCTTTTTTCCCTTCTCGTCGCTCGATTTCATCGTCGGAAATTACGAAATCGCGACGAGAAGAAAACCACATCCAGTCTTTTTAATTAAATCATCCCCCTCTTTTCCCTCGATGGTTAACCTTCAACCGCGATATCTGGAACAAGGATATAGATTAAGAATATTCCTCTTCTTGCCTATCCCCCTCTCTCCTCCGCTCTTCTGTATACACTCGTTTCAATCTATTCCCGTTTCTTTTCCACCCTCTCTTACCCTTCCATTCGTTTCCCTTCCCTCTATCCAAGTTCGAACCAATGTGCAAAACGATCGATTCGATCGGCGGTGAATTGGTTTTAACGAGTTTCCTTTCACCACGGTTTATCGTGAATCGTGGCCGCTTTCGTGGAGAAACTCCCCTCCCCTCCTTCCCTCCCCCTCTCCTTCCTAGAAACCGAATACGCCGGGGAAATTTCGACGGAAGATCTTAATTAAAGAAGCTCGCCCAAAAAATGGAGAGACCAATCTCTCCCACCGTCTTCCTCTCCCTCTCTCTCTCTCTCTCTCTCTCTCTCTTCCTCTTCCCCTGTCGGCCTCGAGATTGGTATTATTGCGTTGATTCGAGGGATTCACCTATTATTAACCTGTCGTCGATCCCATTTACGATCGTGTATATAATTCGAGCGGATTCGAGATCGGTGTAATCGAGATCGCGTCCTTCTTAACAGGATTCTTAATGAGATTCGATTCGAAACTATTCTCGATCAATTTTAAACGAGAATTTCCTTTTTTTCGCTAAATTAAATTTCTATTCTAATATTTTTCACACGAAAATTGTATCCTTGTTTGTTCGAGACTTTATGTTTAATGTTTCAATCTAGATATATGTTATTATTCTCCTATCAATTGTGATTAGAAGTTGAGAAACGTAGCGAGAAAAATTAAGAATTCACAGAAACAATCTTTTTACGCGTAATTTGTCTCCCATTATAGAATAATTGTTATTTATTGTAACAAAAAAAAAAAGAAAAATGCTGACACATCAACGTTCAAATTCTAGCTCTTCGAGTAATTAAAATATATTTTCTGAGAATAATGATACGGACGTTGTACAAAATTAGCAGGATAAATTATATTAAAACGGGATGGACCTCTTCGCAGTAAGTATTAAAAATGGCGATTTTCAACTGGCTGCCTCGGGATGCCAACGATTTTCCACGCAACGATATTATTTATGTTTGCGCGAGAATGAAAATATTTAAACTTAATATTGATACGTGGAAATAGTTTGCCCGCGTTAAATATATATTCGATTCATTCACGATATCTGGCTTAATTAATGGCCGTTTCTTTCGTTTCAACGATTCCAAATTATTCTCCGCTCTCTGCTATTTCTGTTTCCCTTTTTTTCCCCATTTTCCTGTTCGCGGTTTCGAGCACCGTGACACGGTGATGCGCGAAATTATAAATATTTCTGCCTCTTAAAACCGACCGAAGCCGATCGGTTTCGTTTATGCGTTATGTTTATTTCAATGTACTCGTACACACTCGCGATTTAAATATTTCGATGCCTGTTTCGTTGTACCGTTTTTATTTTTCTTTTTTTTCTTTTCCTTTTTTTTTTTCCTCTCCCTTCAATCCCTCCGACTCATCGGATATTAACGAATCGCATTTGCACGTTCGCTCGATAGCCGAGCGATTTAATAAACATTTTGATTAAAACTCGGGTTTAAATAAAAAGTATAATACAACGAAGAGGGAGGGGAAAAAATAGGATGAAGATGAGTGGGAAAGTTAATGTTCGCCCGTTGGTAACGAAATAACATAAACGATACTTTAACCAATTAAAAAATCATCGAAATATTTCTCCGATGGAATAACTCGGCTTCCCTACCGATATTTGAATCGTTGGAATTCGATTGAAATTTTTTGGCAAATATTTTCGCGTAATTCGTTTTCCACGATGGAAACGCGGATCTGAACAAAATTGAAATCTACTAAGTAATCGTATGTAATCATATATTCATTTATTAATTTATATTAATAGGATTGATCGAGGCATAAATTTTAAAAGAAGCTTCAATTCTTCCTGATTTTGTAACAAATAAAAAATAACTACAAGTATTACAACTTCGACATGAACTAGAATAGAAATAGATAGAGAAGCTTCTCTTAAAAATGTTTCTAGAATTTTCCACAAATTTTATTACCAAATAATCTCGTGAATTCGACATTCGTCACGCGTGAAAATTTCATCGATTAACCGATTATAAAATTCGCATTCCCGTTCAAAATCTCCTTCAAATTTTCCACGCTGTTCCCTCTCATCGTGTGTACGCGATGCTCGTACGTAAACGGCGCGAGGTGTTCCAGCGGAAATGAGGGGAACGAGAGAAGCGAAAAGAAATCGGACGGAAAAGTGGAGCGCGAAGGAGCCAGGCTTTTAAGGAGGAACGTTCCCAACTCTCTCTTTCTCTCTCTCTCTCTCGATGGGGAATTGACGAGGAGGAGGGAAGGAAGACAGACAGGCAGAGCCTCTCGATCACGACGCACCTGAGTGAACAGGTTACAGCAGGGGGATGAAAAAGGAATGAGAAAGAAATAGAGAGAGAGAAAGAGAGAAAAAAAAAGAAGAGGAAAGAAATAAGAGAGTAAAGACTGTCTTTCCCCGTTCTCAGATATTTAAATCCGAACCCTGAGCCGAAATCTCGAAGACAAGATGGTGGGTGTTGGTCTGGAACGGTGTATCTTGGGAAAGGGGGACGGTTGCTCGTTGAAAGCAAACCTTGGAAAGAGAGAGAGAGAGAGCAAAAAAAGAAACGAAGGGTGGAATGGGATGGAAGGGTGGGCGGAAGATGGAAAGGAAGGTAGAGCTAGTTGTTCGAGCGTGACGTGTATTCTTGTACCGGGTGAAGCCGAAAGACGTAGCGCTCAGACTTTTGCCGGGGTCTTCTTCTCTCCGCGGAAGGCGGAGGAGGAAGAAAGATGGCGAGGACGAAGGGGAAGAAAGGGAAGAGAGAGGAGGGAGAAAGATTCAGGGAAAACGTGGTTCTTAATGGTGTGGGTGTGCCGACGAGCGAAAAGGAGTAAGTTTTAAAAACATCTCGCCCAATACGCCTCTGGTGCCGGTTTTATCGTTGCCCACCCCTGCCACGAACGGTCTGTCTCTCGTGAACTCTCGTATCCGGCGAAGCCTTTTCCGGCCCGGTACTCGAGATACTCGCGCTTCACGTACCGTCGCCTTGTAAATCCTGGCGAAAAGCATCTGCCTGGTAAGGAAACACGTCCACATGAGCGACACATGAGCGATTTCTTAGAATCAGCACGAGTAGAGGGCGTGCGATTTTATTGCGACCCTCTCCCCTCTCCTGGCGATCGACATCTTGCCAGAAAAGGGGACGGTTGCGGGGGGGAAAATAGCGCAACAGGACAGAGGGTATGTTTCTGCGGAGGAAATATGCAGGATTAATGGTTGAATGGTTTTCACTCGTGTAATATGGAAAAGAACGTAGAGATGGTGGGATGTTCGGAAGAAGAGGGGGCGATCATTTTTGTTTTTCATCTCGAGACCGGATTTTATTAAAATTTGTGGACGTGGATTCCTGGGAGAAAGGAAAATTCCTTGTCTTTGTTTTCGCTTTGCGCGAATAAAATATGTTTATTTTTGGAGAAACGTGAATGTAAATAAAGGGAACGATACAGGAGATGTAAGATCGAAGGTTTGGAAGGTAGCTTGTTCTCTATTAACATTTAGTAGGAAATCATGATGCTTGTAATTCTTTCGGATTTAAAGATTTTATTATTCGTATTATTTCTTTCGTCATTTTTCTTTTTCATAAGAGTTCCATGTATGGGTAGCGTAAAATCCGGAAAATTTCCTTATTATTATTTGCATTTAGATTGCGTTCCCTCTGAATTTTCCAAATATAGAAGCATGAAAGATACAAGTATTTTATCTAACAATGGAAATTTCGAATAAATCTTCGAATAAATATTGATCTTAGATTCGTCTGCAAACAAATATAACAAATATAATAAATTTGAAACATGCATTTAAAATACAATGCTTAAATTTTCAAATATTATATTAATATTATCTCGTACAACTTAATCAACAGTATATGATAATTTACTGAATCGAATCAAATTTCAAAATCACACATTCACGATTTCACATTATTTACTATTCTTTTTCAATTCTCCGTTATCGATCCTTTTTTTCATTTTGAAATTTCCAAGCAAGGTGCAATCATATACTCCAATAATTTACTTTGCAAATACAAATAACGCACGAGCAACGCAATGATTAATTTTCCTAATTTTAACATCGTTTGTTCTCTCCCCAATTAGACCGAACATTTTGGCAATTTTCCAAAAACTGGAGATCGCGTTAGAAGGTTCTCGGCATGTATTCGATATTTGATGTAAAGACGTTTCCGCGGTACATCAACGTACGCCTCGCTTCATTCTTCGCCCCTTTTTGCGGCGCGCTTTGACCGACAGGGGAAGATTGGATATTTCTTTCCGGGAAAGGTGCGCACCTGGCTTTCCCTTCGACAACCAGTCGAGAACGAGACGCGGTGTACATCGGTGAGACCTGCAACTTCTCTCACGAGTGTAACGCAAAAATGTGCACACAACGACAACAGCCACGATCAAAAAGAAGAAAACGAGGAGACTTGGTAACACGCGAAACATTCCATTGAAATGTAGGGAAGAAAAGAAAAGAAAAGAAAAAAAAAGGAAAGAAAAAAATAGAGAAAGAAACGAAAGGGATGACGTCGAAAGAAGGAAGGAAGAGTGAACGAGAGGTTGATCGAGAGGGGATGGATGGAGAAGAAAAAGGGGAGAAGGGAAGGGGGGACAACTAAAAACAGCTCGATCTATCGACATCCTATTTCGTTTCCTATTACGCGAACGTCTGAAACAGGCGATTTATTTGGTTTATTTTCATATGAAACGTTCTTTGGCACGATCTCAAAGGAGAAGTCGAGCCTCCACCCCCGCAGCTCTTTCCCTTCCTCTCCAGTCCCCTCCATCTCTCTTCATCCTGGATCCCCACGGTTTCTTCACACACGATTACGATCGATTCTCACCGAAACTAATATCCGAATTTTTGTAATACCTTTTGCCGGATATATTGAAAGAGTCTTCTTATCGAGGAAACGTACTCGTCGTTCGTCCTCCCTATCCTCCTTCCTCTCGATAATTGGAAAGAAAGAAGGAACGGAAAGCTTCGTAGGTGTACAACAAATTCTTGCTTGTTCCCTCGCTTTAATTCGCGACAAACGCGAGCCGTCATTCGCAAATTAGATTCGAAACGAGAGCGGCTGTTTTGGCAATTAGAGTCGCGAAAGTTTGAACGACGAGAATAAGTTCTCTCTCTCCGGACTCGAGAGGATTCACGCGTACACGACTTTAAAACGAAATATTTCATTATTTGCAATTATAACTGTTGCGCAGTGAACTTTAGTTGTTGCGAAGCTAACCATCTGAAATTAACCGTTCTCCGCGCGAAATACTCACTTCCTGCCTTCCGTTGAAACGTTTTCGCGCTTGTTGCTCTGTGGAGTGGTGGCCGTAATTTTAAACCTACTTGTTTTGCGATGAAACGATTTGAGCACACGAGCGGATGTTATTTTAGGAAATTAGGATTGTTATATTATTGTTTTTGCAACGTAGTAGCTTCTTTGATAATTTAAATTACGAAGAGTTTGAAAGGGTATGATCTTCAAGTAAGTCAATCAAACTATAATTTGATTAATTTGTTTAATTTCTTGTTCGTGCAAGCGCGAAAATTTTTTAATACTAATTTTTATTTATAGTATACATAATAGGATTAATCTGTTCGAATATTTTCGAAACTGAGAATAAATCAGATATGTGAATAAATTCTTCATCAGTTGGACTTGTATTCTTATTAGATGTTTCTTAATAATTAATTACATTCAAGTATCATAAAAGATTGATCGTATTACCACTAAATTTAAAAGATAGAGAAAAGTTCCAGTGATCCATCGTTGACCAATTAGAAGAATTAACATCCTACCGAAATGTATATTTTTTACTTTAATCAACGAGTCAAATCAGCGAGTAAAAATCACTTGCCTAGAAAATTAAATTAAAATTGCATCGAGCGAGGATTCGTATTTCGACGAGGCGAAAGATTACACCAGATGGAAAAATAACTCGTTCGATGAATTCCCACGATTCTTTTACAACAACCGATGCGACTGGCCGATGATCGAGTTTCCACGTTTTATGGAATTATCGGGGGGAATCGATGGCGTTGAATTTTATTTTGACATTTATACGCGCATCGAAGCGTGTAATCAGCAAAGTGGTCCCGGATACAGTTTCCATCCCCAGTATAAATTGGCGGCCGCCTGACGTCTGTTTAATCGTTGCCGGCTGCAGAAGTAACGAAATTAAATAGACATCGGGATAATGATAATAATAACAATAGAACAATTGTACGTTTTAAGCGGAACAGCGCGCAAAAGCAGCCACCAGTGTTCCGTGAACGCAGCATCATTAGTGTCAGCTGGCTCGTGTAAACGAATTCTGCTCACATACGGTTGTTGTCATTGTTGTTGTTACATTTATTCCGCCGGCTAGTGGACAGATACTCTAATTTCTCGTTTCAACGTCTGAACACGTTGTTACATTAAAACGTGATTTACGTAACAACCGTGGCACAGAATTTGTTGTGTACTTAAATTTTAAATTATTATCAATTGTGTACAACCGTGTGAAACAAACCGTGAGTAATTTGCGTTGAATCCAATCCAGAAATATTCCGATTCGTTTTAAACCATTGAACATGGACGGTGAATTGACTCGTTATTTCAAATTAATTCTGCGAAGTTATTTGGATATATGAATGTTTTGTTGAAAGTTAAAAAACTGTTTGCGCGTGCAGGGGCATAGAAGAAATATAACGATTTTATACAATGATTGTAATACAATGACTGAATTTTTTTTTTCTTTTTAAACTTCAATCGATATTGATACGATGTAAATTGAACAACCTGTTAAAAAATACTTATATAAATTTCATATCTTGAATATTACAATGGGAAAAATTTATATTCTTGATATCGAAACTTTCGATAATAAATATTACTTTCTATAGTTTTCATTTTTATATTTTCAACTTTTAATATTATTACACTGTCAGAGTTAATTGATTCGAATCTAGTACAAAAAAACAATTGAAACTTTTATTGTTTCTGGCCGGTATCGCGGGGAAAGCTAATTTCAAAGGTTGTTCCCATTGGTAACAGAGATGTTTCAGTGACGTGCAATCGTGTTCTCTCGGATATAAAACCATCGTTAAACTTTTTTTTTTATAGGTTGACGCACGATTTCGGGAAATGGGTTAATAGAATCCCGATTCGAGCACGCCATTGAACGAGATCGACCGTAGTTTAGTTCTTCCCCCGAAGAAGAAGAAAAGTTCATTCTTTGCAGATAGGAAAAAGATGCAATTAGCTCTTCCGTTTCTTATCCTTCAATTTATAATCGCATCAAACTTCTCATCGCGTGCTTTGATCCTTGGCGAAAAAATCTCTGAGAAACGAAGAATCAGAGGGAAAAAGAAGCTGAACTAAGGGATAATGAATGACGAAGGAGCACGGATGTTGCTTTTTGCCGAATAATCTGCTTTATCGAAATCGAAGAAAATTGTTTTCCCATTGGATAAACTATTTTATTATTCCCTTTCCGCTATATCGATATCTTTTGATAAAGAAACTGTGATACTTGGCTTTGCAATTAAACTCCAATGGTGCGAAATGGTTTTATTATTAGGGAAAATCTCATCACTTTGTTCAAACTTAATCATAAAATATAATCTGAGTACTATATAAATTAGTTCAACATTTACCAATAGGTAAAGCAAGATAGAATAGAAGATAATGTCTTAATTAAGATTATAAATTCATTTTTTATGAACAATCATTTGCATTTATTACAAGTCTCTTGTTCAAATATTAAATTATTATCTTTAATCTAAAAAAAATCATTTCTCTCTTCGTGTTTCTTCGCATAATCAATATTAATATATTGAAAGGAAACATTTACATACAATGAATGTATCAATCAATAACGATATCTCTACGCCAATAATAAACATTAGGTCGAAGTCTATTTACAAATTCGGATCTTCGTTTCGAGGAATATACAGACCGCGTTCGTTCGAAACGAAAACAAAAGCCTTCTGTTTCGTATCGAAATCCAGTCAATTACGCGAATTCCCACGGTACACATTGTTGTCCCGGTTCATTTAACGATATCCATTCCAGGCGTTGCGTTTTACATCGGTGGACATCGATCGTCACCTAATACCGCAATTTCCGCGATGATCCACGGATTCGATATCAAAGTGCCAGCTATTGTAAAGCGTTTAAGGACGATTGCATAACCCATAAAGTTCGTTGCGGGATAGAAAGACAAAGAGAGAGTGAGAGGGAGACGAGTAGGCTCGACAAAAGAGGACAAGGAGATTGAAATAGGAACCGAAGATGAACAGGGAGGAGAGAAAGAGAAAGAAAAGGACGAAAAGGAAGAAGAGGGCGAATGAAGAAACGAAAAAGAGGGTATTCTGGAAGCTATCCGACTGAGAAGCCAGACACCAGGACCGTGTTACTTCCAGGCCGCCGATGCCTTTTGATCTTTCAAAGTCTAGACTTCCTCCAGTCTTCTAACCTATCCGAGGCAGTCGTGCTTACCAGGAAGTAAATGCTTCGAGACCGACTTATCGAAACTTCACGGAACTGCTCTGATATCCGTCCCCCTTGCAAACCCTTTCCTCGCGAATCAACAAAGAGATACTGCTTTTTTGAGGGTGAATCGTGCCAAGTGGAAATTATCTTTTTAATTTGTTCTTTTTTTTTTTTAGAAGAGGAAGAGATTCTTGAGAATATCGTTTAAGCAATATTTGAAATCGTTTCTCGAAAAATATAAATATTTCTTGAAGTGATTCCTCGATTTGGAAGTGAAAAAAAATCTTGAGAATTAAAATGGAAAAGTGAAGAAATTTATTTCACGAGAATTTTGCAAAAGAGATCACGGGAGCAATCCACGGAAAACAATCTTTATTAAATTGAAGGTGAATTATTAATGGTGTTCGTTTTAAAAGTTAGGGTTAATAAAAACTTGTAGGGGGGTTGAAATGAGATTGCTGAGATGCGAGATATGTTTAAATTGAATGCATAGTTTGGGCTAAACGACATTACTGTTTGGTCTGATCCCGGTTACTCGAAGAGCCGTGCGATTTCAATAACTTCGCTCTTCTGAAAACAGAAACAGATGCTGTTTCCCAATCAAATGATTCATTTAGTGTGTTGCTAGATGCGGACTCGCTTTTACCCCAGGGCAACGCGACAGTTTCTAGTAGCTACATGTTCCAATTGCTATTAACTCGGAAATACGTGCATCGAATCCGCCATGTTGTAGAAAACTCCTCGAAATGATCGTCGTGAAAATCGTTCGTGCAGTTAAACGAATGCATTTCGTTTATTCTCGTGTAAAAATTCCATTGTTTTATGTAAGGTAAAGAGATATACAAGAGGTAAAGATTACAAGACCTTAATTACAATCATATCAATAAAATATAATGTTATAATATTAACAAATGTGGAAATTAAAATACAAAGCTGCAAAGTTGAATTGTTCAAAATGTTAAATTAAAATACTTATATAAAAGAATTTAGCTTCTATTAAAAGTTGTATCTTCTTTGTTAAGTAAATAAAGTTCCAAGAGAATAAACAGTTTTCTCTTGGACTTGTAATTAAAAGATTTATCCACCATCCTCGCAGTTTTTTCTGATGTTCTTCAATAACAAATAAGAAACAATTTAATTTCCAACATTAATTTAATTTCTAATTAAAACCAATAAAAACAAATTAGACCAGAAATCATTTATATTTTGATTTTAATATATATCATAATCTTATCATTATTGTATATATCTCTCTTCATTACATATTAAAACAAAGAAAAAATTATTTACTTTTCAAGTAAATCTGATTTAGATCAAGATCCAAATTTTTAAATCATTATTATAAAATTAAAATTGTATAAAGTATAATTTTATTTCAAAATTATAAATTGGAATTGAATAATTTAACTTATAAATTATTTAAAATTTTCAAGAATCTTGTTATTAATTTTCATTTAAAGAAATAATACGTACGTGTTTAAAAAAATAATATGTACGTATACTTTTGATAAAATTTATATTACAATAAAAAAAAATTTGTGGAGAGTCAATTTTTACAAAGAAATGTTAAGTAAAGACACACTTTGTTTAGATAAAACGAAAAATGAGTGCGGATCCACATAGTACAAATCATAAATTCCAAATTTCATCGATCGGAAAGAAACGATTTCGACGAATCATTTATCACTCTCAATCATCCCTTTTCACTTTCAATTAAGCACCCTCCGACAAAGATTTGTAAAATGGTTAAAGAAAGGAAGGATCACACAGTGCTCAATCTTGGAAAAAAAGTCCCGATTGATCTTTCGTTTTAGGGCAATGGTGTAGTCAACCACCCCTTTGTACTTTCTCGCCCCTATCCAACCCCCCACCATCTCCTCTCGCGCGGATCCTCGACGAATAACCTTCCTCGTTCACAGAGCCGTCGTATAACCCGCCTAGCTACTTACCTTCGACTTGGTTGAATTAAGCCGGGGGAAGTCAATTGGAAAAGTTTTTATTGGGCTGCGTTTAGGAATTCCACCGCCATATCGTTTCGATCCGAGACAACTGGCATTCCTACTCCTGCACCCATGATCCTTCGCGTGTTATTACGCCCCTCCTCCATTTTCATACGACTCCTTCTCCTGTTTGATCACGTTTTATTTTCCCTTCCTCTCGCCGCCCATACTTTACGAGCCAACACGTAATGGGCCGGTTTCCTTCTGGATCACGCTCGACCAGGCAACTCGTTCGAACGCGATGAATCAACCCTGTACCGTTTCCATTCTTAATAATATATCGAGAATCTCATGGTCGACTGGGTATCTTCGCGGAGAAAGTTTCAGTGATTCGATTCGAGCGAACAAGTTTGCTTCCTTTGAAGGAAAAAAGAGGTTGCTCTTTCTGGTATATATACTGTATAGATTGTATGTATGATATATATACTGTATATATACTGTATAGATAAATTTAGTAGTTTTTAACAAGTGTGTCTATAATTTTTAAATTGATCTAATTATTTAACAAATACTTAATCGTAAATTGTAAGGTGAAACAAAGGAAAAGAAAAATTTAATAAAATTTTAATATTTGGAATTCTTATTTGATTTAATATTAATTTTTATTCTGTAATTATTTTGCTTAGCATTGATCACATTTTCAAATGAATTTACAGATAACGTGCTTAAATCGATCTATGTATTTAATTCTAATATTCTTTTTGCGTATACATTTTGCGTATACATTTTTGTATATTTTGTATATACACATTTTTGTATATACAAACAATTTAACCATTGTTTCACACTTTCAAATCATATTTTCAAACGTGAAAAATTGTAATCGCTTGAAAACACGTTTGCCTCGACAAAGGATCCGTCAACAAAACACGTTTACGAACCGTTTCACCGATTCCCGCCGACTTCATCCGTCATCGTCGATACACACACTCGGTCACCAGTCAATAGCCAAAAGGCCCGATATTTTGGCAGTGTGGATATTTTTCGAGGCAGCCGCGATGTTGGACAAACAATGAGAATTTGCAGCGCGTTTCGAAAAGAGCCGCGTGTACCGGAAACGAAGCAGGAAGCGGGAGCGGTGGGACGTGGCTCTCGAAAAACCAGACTGGCCGACATTTTTTTCTCCTTCCGCGTCTGATCGATGGAAGCTTTATTGGATTTCACGAACAAAAAAAAAAAAAAAAAAGAAGAAAAAATCGCGCTCGTTTCAGGATCATACGTTCTAATTCCATTATTGGAATCCAAAAACAGGGAGGAAAACTGTTCATGCCTGATCGATCGTTAAATTCGCCGTGGCCGTGGCCATTATCAAATTATTCTCACCCCCTCCTCTTCGTACGATTATACGATTGTTATTCGGTGGAAAAAGAAAATTTCTCGATCGATCTTTATCGCTTGAAATACACGTATAAAACACGAGAAGACAACAACCGAACCCGCCGAAAATTTCAACTGGGTTCAACTGGATTCGTTCAAGAAGAAAAGAAAAAAGAAAATCTCGTCAAAAGCCTCAATTCGCTCGTCTTGTTTCATTCGAAATCGTTTCGTCATCGTGGCCCATTAGAGACATTAATTTCGCTCTCAACCAGGGAGGGAAGGGCTGGTAAAAAGTCGGCCTTAGACTACGTGACCGTGTTCAGTGTTCGTCCACCTCGGACGAGCTCGACATGGCGACAACGACAGGGTTAAAACGCGGCCCGTCAACCGGCCGCTACGCAAAAATAAATTTACTAAAATACGAGTGGACCGGGGCGGCGGTTGTTTTAAACGGGCTGGAATTTCGGGGAACGTTTTACGACCCGTAAGCGATTCGATATTTGTGAAATACGAGCGATGCGGGACGCGTACGCCGCGCGCAGATTAAAAAAATGAGCGACGGAACCTAGCCCGGCTATTTATTAAAACCGCAGAGGGCGTAGATGGGGAGGGGGGGTAGAATAAAATAAAAACAAAAAAAAAGAAGTAGAAAGAAGTAGGGGGGAGGGATTTTTTATGAAAATTTGGTGAAGGGAGAGGAGGGTGGGATTTAGGTATTTGCGTGTGGAGGAAAAGTGGAGAAAAAGTTAACTGGCTCGTTCAATTGTTATTTGTGGAATGACAAATAAGTATTTTGAGGATCAAGGAGAGATTATTTGAGATTATACAATAAGCATATTAATGCTTTATTAAAAAACGATTTGGTTATTATGGGATAACGATAACTTGTTGAAGATTTTAGATAGAATTTATTTAACGGGTGTATATTTTCGTTCCTCTTCAATTTGAGATGAATATTTTAATGGAATCATTATAAATTAATGTACGTTTTATAGTTGGACAATTTGAGAAATTTTAAGAAAAATTTCTGGGAAAATTTGTTGCTTTGTTAAGAATAATAGCTTTGAGCTATTTAAGAGATTATGGATTATATACACATTTATTTGGATCATTGTTTATCATAATAATTGATCTATGGATAATAGTGGTAAGAATGATTCATATTGTGACAGAAATAATTCAGTAACAATGATACAATATTGACGTGAGAAAGGATTTAAACTATAATGAAAGTGTTTTACATTGACACTTCTCTAATTTTAAAGAATTCCATTAATACAAATGCTCAGATTCATATCTCTCAAATGTAAGAGATTCAACTCATATAAATTCGACGTAAATCACAATGATCGTCACGAAAAGAATGGAAAATTCTCACAAATCAATATATTCATATCAACAATCTTATTCGCACGATATGAATCAAATTTGATTTATCTTCTGAAAAAAAGAGTATGTATATATATCTACGTTTCACAGATACACGCGTTTAAATACACGCGATTCATCCTCTGATTTATACATCGGTGCAAAGTTGAAGCGAAAAAGGTCGGGCGGTTCGCGGCCGGCCATTCATAAAATTGATCAGCACGGGCGAAGAGAGTAGCTAGACAGGCTGATTGTAAATTGTAAGCAATTTCGTAATTGCGTGGACAAAGCAATTAAGCCATTTGACTGGCTACGCACGGCAAAGTGCTCCACGGCAAATACACCCGGCCTGTGACGATATAACCGTGCAAACAACGGACGATAATGCAATTTGGATAATACACGCCGCCTGCACCGAAACCAGTCGCCGCGCTTGTGCAGGTGAAACATCCCCCGACAACCAAGTCGTGGTCCGGTTGATGAAATTCGACAACTGGAAAGAGTCGAACGTTACTTTGTTATTGCACGGCGGTCTGCTGGTACTTTACTCGTGTCTGCGAATGTTTCAACAGTTCTGGATAACGACGACTCTGTCTGGGTTTAATAGGATGTATCGATCTTGTTAACAGGATGTTCGTTGCTTTGTTTCCAAGGATAATTGTTTGAAACTGTGTGAGATAGAGAATGATTGGGCACTGAGTGTGTAAGTGTTGTTAATTTTATGTCTGCGTTATGAATTGAATTTTGGAAATGATTTGGTCACATGGAATTGGGGAAGAGGATGGTTTGAAAGTTTTCTTTTTTTGGAATGATTGTAAGTCGTTAGAAATTAAAAAGAAAAATTAGATATAAATTGTTTCGTATGTCAGGATAAGATTGTTTAAAACAATTCTCTTTCATCCGAGTTTTTAAAATCAGTAAATCTTGTTTTGCATTTTAGTGATTTACACTTTTATTGTTGGAAGAAACAAAGAAGTTTTTATAAAAATTATTTAATACAAATAAAATTTCTAAATTCATTTTTCTCTTAGATTTTGGTGATTAAATAAATAAATTTTCCTTTGATAAATCTGAGAATTAAACGATCGATAAATTACAGAATTATTTCTAATCCAACAAGTGTGAATAACGATGCACAAAAGAAATGCAAATTGAATCGAAATATTTATTATCCAATGAATATTTTTCCATTTTCCGTGAGTGCTTCGTTTTATTATTTCCCCCGTTTTGTTTAATTGATCGAGTCGAAACGCACCTTTCTTAATTTCGCGGCAGAACGACGATGGATGTCGTTGACAAGAGCCCAACTTTTCATTGTCAGAATTTTTCCCATCAGATTCTCATCCCGTCTTCCAGATACAAGGAGTCTCGATAAATGACCCATAAAATTGAACGTTCTCCCTATAGATAATCACATCGAATGGGTGTAGATACAGACGCATTCAATTTGATCCAATTAATAAGTATGATTTGTGATTTGGATAATATAAAAAGATTTATTTTATTATAAATTTAAAAATATATAATAAAACATTAATAGAATGAACGAATAGTTTCGACATAATTGATAACGTACAACTTTCATGATTTCATGATATTACAATAATAGATTAAAATAAATCATTTTTTATTAACGATTAAAATAAATACTCAAAATTGCCTCGTTAAAAGATTAAATAACAATATAAATAAATTATAATTCTTGAATCTCCTTCCAATATCTCCTTCATTTTATTCCTTACATTGTAGTCATCATTTTCCTTTTCAATTATTTTATCTATACCAATCCATCGATCTAATTCTATTCATTGTACGAAGAGCATACAAAGTGTCTTTATCCACACCACTTCTATTCAATTGCGACTTCTTCATTGCTCGACGAGTAAGGAGGATAAAGATAGGCGTAGGACAACGATCGTAAACGACGACACCCTACACGCGATCCCTGGGAACAATTTTAACGCAAATGAGAAATTCTCTCTCTCCCGTGGTCTCGATAAACAATCCAGATAAAGGATTTATGACCGCGCGGGAAACAGCTGCCATAAAAGTCTCGGCCTGTTTCCAATCTGTCAACCGGCCTCCACGTGGAACCTATCGCTCGCCCTGTTCCACCCTTTTTTTCCCCTCCCCATCTTTCTTTCTTCTTTCTCTGTGTTGCATTTATGGTGGCCGCGCGACATTCTACTCGCCCAGCAATCACAATATTGGGTGTCGTCCATAAGTTTTCGACGGGAAGGTAGTCGACCTGTTTCGCGTTTGCTTTCATTCCGGTTATTGAAAAACAGACTTTCTCTCCGTGTTTTCCTTCCCTTAATGGCTTCTCGTTAATTAATCCCTCGCGCTTTGGCGAATTTTATTTCGCCAGAGGACTCTATTGACCTTCTTTCGGCCTCTTGGGTATGTATGTTATTCTTAATGGTAATTTTATGCTTTGGATAAAAAGGAGGGAAAATATAGAATATTTCTGACGATCGTTTTAATTTAGTTCGTTGTATCTTTTTCTTAAGTTATTATAAAAAATTATTTAACCAGTCACTTTATTTGTTTCTTTGTTATGGAAATATTAAAATATTATTAAAGTATAAAATATATAGTTAATCATATTATATTATAATAATGTTTGATTGCAAAGAATTGAAAATTTAATAATATTTTTTGATATTTTAGTGAATTAATAAAATTTTCTAATCTTAGTCAGCAACAATTAAATTTACAAATTTAAAGTTCAAAAAAATAAGATCATCTACTGTTTAATATATAAAAGGACAGGTTAGCTAGATTAATAAGAAAAAAATCAATAAAATTAGTATGTAGGGAAATTCTTCTCTTTAAATTCTTCTATTTAAAAAAAGAAAAAAAATAGCAGAAATTAAAAAAATCGTACTATAATTGATTTCAAAGGATTTGCAATATTAGAAAACTATCGAAAATTTTCCTTATCTCGCCTACCTTTATCACAACGACGATAAGTCAAGAAGGGTAGAAGTTGCACGTGCAACTTGACTTTTCCGGGGAAAATTAAAGTGCATGGTTCCTCGTGCGTATTAGGGAAGAACTATGGCGCGTACGGTAATGGATGTTTAAATTATGCATCCTCCACGCCTTTCCCCTTCTTGTGTCACCGAACTAATTAGTCATTTATACATTCCAAACGGGTGTGAGTCAGTATCAATCATTAAAAGGAGGGGTTGAAACTTCTACCCCGAGTATTTAACTTTGAATGAAAGTGAACTTCATCACTGAATGGAGTGGCAGAAAGCTGAATAAGAAGAATATCGAGATATGTGATATCTGTATTTTGAAAAAAAAATGTATATATATTATGAAAAAGAATCTGTATTGATATTTAGAACAAGGTTAATAGGAATAACGTTAGAAAATGTAGAAAGACGAGGTATTTTGCGAAATTGAATGTATAAAACAAAGATATTAACTTTTTTAAACGATGCCAATATCAATATGTAGACTATTTTTGAATAGCCTTGAATCAATTGAATAAATATCGATCTACCATCAGTCGGAGGTAAAAATTTATATTTTATTTAAATTCCTATGTTTCATACTCGCGTATACGCAGCCAACGATGGAACGATGTGAAAGTCGTTAAAAAACCAATTATCGTAAAAGCAAATAAAATTATTCACTTAATATACGAGAGCATATTTCGGCATACTTTCCGATGCAGATAATTCAACGAGGAAAAATTGTTTTATTAAATATACATATATACGTGTGGTGTATATACATATAAGATAAAAAATATGTTCAGGAATTAATATAATATTTAAATAAATATCATCGAAATGAAATTAAACGTGAAATTATCTGCGAATACAAATTTTTCAATTTGTTTCGAACGATTTATGTAAAAGTTCTCCTGTTCTTTTTTTTCCTTCCCTCCTTCCCCCTCTCTCTTTTTTTGTTTGCGATTCCTTGTTTTTGTTTTTATATTTTTAAGAGGGAGGGAAATATACACGGATGAAGTTTCATCGGTAGTAGCTGGCAGTCCATTTCATTTACAAGGTGGCTCTCATCTGGTACCACAAAAAACTGGCACGTATGCCACATGGGTTACATTTGCACCACGGATAGCGGAGAACGAGGATGGGTCAGCCTCATCATTAAAGTAAGGGTGGAAAGGAGGGCAAAGAAAAATAGAAGAGCTCGCTAAGCTTTGAGCAACTGTTTCGCGTGTCTTCGTTTGCCCTCGTGTTTCTACTTGCCCTCCATCGTTATAGCTTTTTCTCTTCTTTTTCTTAACCCATCTTTCCCTTAACCTCAGTTTTGAAATATCGATGCAAGAGGGCGCAAATCCTTGCGAAACTTTGAAAATGTTATTTGATTTATCAATTAAAAAGTACGATTTTATTTTATATAAAATATAGTTTAAATCTTTTGTTTAATCTAAAAAAAAAAAATAGTAGAAATATTCTTTATTTTCGCTAAAATAAAAATAATTTGAGCAATATAATATAACAATTTATACATAAATCGTTGTTACCGTTGTGAAAGATAAAACTTCAAATAAATAAATAAAGAATATATCTGCAATTATCATAGAACATTAAATTTAATAATTTAAACGATATTTTTTAACAAAACTCATCATAAATGAATTATTCTAAAAAAAATATATGAATGTTAATAAGCTCCATCTTCGTCACACTTGTTCTTTCTCGCTTCATCTTTCGCAAATTTAATTTTA
The DNA here is from genome assembly GCF_003254395.2 of Apis mellifera. Classification (NCBI taxonomy): domain Eukaryota; kingdom Metazoa; phylum Arthropoda; class Insecta; order Hymenoptera; family Apidae; genus Apis; species Apis mellifera. The sequence goes on from NC_037643.1 coordinate 5,693,171, forward strand.
TTCGTAACTTAATAAATAAGCATTAATCAACATACCAACCTTTACGTTTATTTTGGCCTCTAAAATCAATCTTCCAAACTTTAAATATAATAAATAAAAATAAAGCTATATTTTATACTTCTTTGCACTAAATTCTTAAACTAGAAAAGAGTTCTTGATTTCTTCTTACTTGTTTTCTTCGCCAATTTGAAAGTTAACTTCTAGTTGATCCATCGTCGAGGGAAAGTGAAAAATTAAGAAATCGAAGCACGCTCCACCGCCTATTACCGCGGGGTAAACATACGGCTTATGTACACGATCGGAATATTAGATGGTTTCGTTTTTTGAAGAGGAGAAAAAAGGAAGGAAAAAAAGAAACAAAAGGAGAAAGAGAAAAAAATAGACTGATTCGATATCCCTCTACAGCCGTGAAAGAACGACGTTGATCCTCTGATCGGATTTCCCGCTAATCGCGTTCACCCACTCTCTCTTGTTTCAGATCCTGCCACGTCGTCGATCAAATTCTTGGAAACTCGAATTTCCCCGGCCTTTTGTGTACTCGGAATGGAAAATCCAATCGGAAAGGGGAGAAGGGATAACGGGATGAAAGTCGAGGTTTGACATTATTGAAATAATGAAAATGATGTTTCAGTTTCTAAGTAATTTCAGGAGGTATACTTTTATTCAAGTAAGTCAAGTTTAATAACACATTATAAATTAATATTCATGAACATTATAAATTGCAATGTAGTATTAATTAATTAAGCATTGGTATTTTAAGGAGATAAGGAGATACTATGATGAATTTATTTCAATATGTAAAAGCATCGACCAACAATAATAATTTATATTATCGATACAAAGCAATACAAAAATTGAGATTTATTTATTAAGTTCATCAACGTGAACTTGAATTATTTATAACTTGATGAATAAATCTCTAGACTCTTTATAAAGAGATATCCCACTTGTATAAATATTTTATTATGTTATTATATCAAATTCAAAAGAAAGATAATAGCAAATGGTCCATACAAAATTTTAGTGCTTAAAAAATCCCAAAATTCATCAAAAAACTCGAAATATTCTCGTTCAAATCATCCTATTCTTTCTACTTATCTTATATTCTCTTATTTCTATTAGTCCCGATTCCTCTTCCATTCCACGCATCATCTCCGCCCTTGGATTCGTAATCCGACCGTTTTTCAACGTATCATCTGTCAGCCAGGGTGAATGGCGTCACATTTTCTCTCTGTACCATCAAATCTGAGAACGGTTGCATTAGATTCACAAACATTTGCCGGTTCCCCAAGGGGGGCCGAGGAGGAACGCCACGCAAGGATGGACACGGGCAAGTGCAATATTGAATTCCCGCAAGGGCTGCAAGGGGTCGGTGTTCCTCAACCCTTATCCCACCCCCTGCTCCATGCCCTCTGACAAATCTACGTCGTGGGGATCAGAGGTCCGTGCCATCTATATAAATTTAATAACACGAAATGACGTGACCTCCGTCTCCTCCAAGACTGTTCCACCCCACGTATCCCCCGACATCGATGCAGCAGACTACGTACATTCTTCCGCCTTTTTCCTCGCCCTTTCCTCCAACCCCGTATACACCAGCTCGTAAAACTGATTTAAGATATATGATCGGCGGTAAGAAATTGCTTTCTCGACCGCGAAGTTAACCATTTGACGGAACGATCGGGACTTTGAAGAAATTTTAACAGGCTTGGATTCTGTGTGTTCAATGGCTGTATAAGATTTTTGAATTGAGTATACCCATTTTTTGTTTTTTGTTTTTTTTGGTTTCTTGAAGTTGAAAGAAATGGAAGGGGGGAAATTTAATTGATGTATTTCTTCTGTTTGGAAAAATGAAATGGAAATTGAGTGCAATAGAAAATGGAGAAGAAAAAGTCTATAAGAATTTTTTACGTTAATAATAATATTAAAAATATTGTAGATGAAGAATAAGTGATCTTTAGATAGTTTGAATAATAAGATCGAATAAAAATGATTAGCGAATAAAGGAAGTCAATAGTTGTGAAACGATATATTTTTGTATATAAATTTTATAAAAAATATAGGTAATTATTTACAATATATTATTTGTAAAAATATTTTAAAATTATTAAACTTCTCCAGATCATTTCTTACATTTTATTTATATATTAATTTCTTTTTAACAAATATATCGTTTGAAAAAAATTTTAAAATCAATTTTAATTCTGGAGTAATACTATTATAAATATTCCAATTTTATTACTAGAAAATTAATAAAATCAGAAATTGAATATTATTTTAATTTAAGAATATTGATTAATCAAACTTAAACGGGCTGCAAAATAATTCCTTATGAAGATACTTATTGTTCTTCAGCGTTTATATTTTACTTAATACCCGAGAGTTCGAAAATCGATTTTCAATAATAAATACCAGTCGTTGGACGTTGGTGAGCGCAAGTACTCGAGCTTGGCGAAGCCACGGTGTAATTTCTCGCCACGTCCTGGCGCTATAGATTATTTTATGTAAATACGGAACCGCGAGTGGTACTTGTCCATGCTCTGTCCTTTTCTCCATCGGACGCCGTTCCATTCCTCCCCTTCTCTTTCCTTTTCCTCCCTTCTTCACGAACCACCATCCTCTTTTCCATCTAGCTTTTATTAATTCTTCGGATAACACACTTGCTGGAAAGAAAGGGGAATTGATGAGTGAGTAGTAATCTAATTTGGAAGAGAACGTTTCGATATTTCAATTTTTTAAATTTACATGAAGATAATCAATAATATTGGTACAGGTTTTGATTAAATTTAATAATAATGATGATTGTCCAATTTGAAATGATTAATATTAATAAATGATTGAGTTGAATTTAGTGTATCGTGGTTTACAATAAAGAAAATAACAATTCAAAAGATTAATGAATTTTGAATGAATTAAGTATTTTCAATATAATGATATCTCCAACTTGAAAAATAATATAATTCACTTCAAAATTCAAAAATATTCTGAAGTAATTAATTTGAATTATAATTAATATCGTTGTGAAATAACGCAAGCCAATAATATAAATGAGAGAATTGTCAGACAAATAGAATTGGAAAGTATTTGAGTGCCGAGCAAGTAGAATAGAACCGTATTCGGTGGTCGGAGTAGAATAGAACGTTGCTTTGTCAGACCAATACGATTGAATCTAGCAAGGAAGATTAATAGTTATTTTTATGCGGCTATTCAAGGAAGGTGTTTGAAAGAATCAAATGTCTTTCGTGACAATTTTTCTCAGGAAACAGATTATGCAGCAAAATGATATATCAATAAAATTTAATTAAATATTCTATTGTTATTTATGAAAAATTATCGCAGTGATCGAGTTTATTATTATATTTTCAAACAAATAAAATTTTATTAGTTATCTCGAATACCAAAATGAAATTTTCTATGAACAAAATTTATAATTTTTATTCTCATCTTAATCACAGAACAAACTATAGCAACCAATTTTTGAATTTCATTGTAGTTGACATACTACTAATACTCAATAGAAAGAAATATGCATAATAATGTGCATCATTAAAAGAACCAATAGCCAACAATGAGAGCTGTGATGATCATTATAAGAAAATTCATGAAACATCTCAGCAAAAAACATATAAAACATGGAAAAACATGCATGCTTCAACTCATTTACGGACCAAGTTGGTACGTGCTACGAGAAATCATAGAGTCAGTCTCCGGCCTACTCAAAGTCAGACGCAAGTGCACTTTGCACACTTGATCTGGTTGTCAGGCACGTTGGGTAGGTGAATCAATCCAAGCAATAATTTCCCGGGATTAATTGGCGAATGATTGACACGGTGATTCGAGAGGCCCTGGCGTGCACCCTTGCCGAGGCTCAAAGCTCGAATGCAGAAGGATAATTGGTTTCGCCGCTGCTGCAGAAGTAGCTCGCGTAAAGTCACTTACTTTGAATTTCCTGACACGAACGGATTAAACATCGGTGTTCCTCCGTAATCGATGCATTTCAATCAACACCGTCAATACAATGCATTTAAACCAAACATTGTTGTATGATACTTCATTAGTATCTATTTGTTGTCTTGATTTCATTATTAAAACATAAAAGTGATTTTGTGGAATGGAATGGTAGAACTTTTTCATGGATGGATAGAAGGAGAAAAGTTCTGTATTAATTTCTTTTGATAGGATAAGTCAGTAGGATTTTTTACTTAAAAGTAATACTTTAAGATTATTGTTACTGTATAATCCTATCTATATATTCTTTCTGTCTCTTTTCTTTCTTATCTTCTATGCCAATCTCTTTTATCTTCCATTAATTCTTCGGGTAATAGGTCATAGTGATATAATTAAAATTAGATTAAGACGGAGTTATTTTTTCTCATTTTTATTTCGAATTTTTAGAGCTACGAAATATTAATTCTAGGGATAATTTCAACGAAAATCTATAAAAAGAAGCGGATTTAAATTTATCAAGACGTGTTAGATCTTCTTTTTTTTCAAAAGCATTTCCTTGACTTTTGCGTAATCAAATCTCTTTAATTAAAAACACTTAAGATCCCAAGCATGAATCGAAAATTCTAAATTCAACAGTATATATATATTGGATCTTTTTTTTCGAAAGGTTTTTCCTTGACTTTTGCGTAGCCAAATCTCTTTAATTAAAAACACTTAAGATTTCAAGCATAAACTGAAAAGTTTTTGCTTTAACGCTTCAAATTGAATAGGATTGCGAGGAAGCCCTTTGAAGTGGTTTTGCCGGAACACTGCGCCGTTTGATCATGTCTCAAGCGTTATTACATTAAGCAACTTGTCGATTCAGTTGAAAATAGATATTTTTACTTTTCTTTTAAATCATATCCGATATGTTACTGGAAAATCATGTCAATATTTAACATAGGAAAAGTATTTTATGTATTTTTTATTACATTTCCTCCGCATTTAACCAATTTATTGAATTTCAAACTGTGAAATTAAATTAAATTTCTCAAACGTTAAAATGAAATTACACAGATGTACACACTTTATGAAAATTCGATTCAATGAAGATTACCTCCAGGCTATATTGGATTATGAGAATAATATAATAGAGAAGAAAGATTTGTGTGATAAAAGTATTAATATGAAACTTATATAAATTAATAAAATATTTAAATTAAAATTGTATTATTTATACAATCACCGCTAATTGACGCTGTTTATTATCGTATAACGTATCAAATTTATATATAATACAATTATTTGGTAAAAATTTTTAAGTAAAAGATATCTAATAATGAAAAATAATAATTTTCTCACGATCAATGAAACAAATCTATAGGGATAAGTTAATTTCGAGATCTTGAAATTTTCTGAAATTAAATAGTTTTCTGTTCGTGAATCCACGTGAAAAGTTTTGCTTCCTTTATTGTAAATTCGAAACTCTCGATATTCAAACAAAGAATAATAATTAATTTACAATAATATTAATTTTATTTTTATATAACAAATAATAATCTATTTCTTACATCATTGATAGAATTTATTTTACGATAGTTCTTCTAAAAAAAAATTTACTCTTTTACAAATCAAAAACAATACCCCAGAAGAAAAAAAAAGAGAAGGAAAAGAAAAGGAAAAGAAAACACAAGTTTTCCAAAGTTTCCACTTTCCAAACTTTTCAGTTTTGAGAGTTTCTAAGCCTGGCAAAGTTTCAGATTCGAGTTTCACGAATCTGAAAATCAGGTTTCGACCTATTCTTGAAGTTTACCCAACTCCATCCCCGTTGCACGAACGTTGTCGCGTGGCTCCTTTACTAATCGACCGGCAGCAGCGAGGAAAATTCGTGGAATTTCCAAATCGCTTAAAACAAACGTGTCGTTGCCATTGTTACGTTCACTTTCAGACCGTGCTCCGTGTTAATCGAAGCGAGATGGATTCCTCTCGCGAAATTCCTGACAGCTCTTGTAAAACGATCGCGAGAACTGAAGCACGACACGTGCGACACCTTCGTGAAAGAACGAATTTCGAGTGCGATCCTATTACTTCGGTGGCGTCGTTAAACGACAACAGTATTGTTAATGCGATACCAGGAATTACCGTGAAAATTATTTGCATACACTTCTTCTCGGATAGCTCGCGTCCCATTCGCGTTTTTGTTGTAATTAGCGGGTTAAATGCCCTCTTGCACAGATTAAACGGTAATCTTCTTCACATTTAGAGCTGGATGTTTGAAATAAGTTAAAAATGAAATTTATTAATAAAGATTGAAATGTTTTTACAAGTGAATGCTATTATTTTATTATAAATTTTATTTAAACTTGAAATATTTATTATTCGTTCAATTGAAATATAATTGAAGATCGTTATATTTTATTCTTCACTTCTCTCTTTTTTTTTCTTACATTGGAAATAGATTAATTATTCGGTATCATTATTTAAAATTATAATAAAACACTATATAAATGGAATTTACTAGTATTACTTGAACTCAATTTGAATTTTAATTACGAGTGTCATTCCATTTATATGAATAAGTATATAATTAGGAATATTATATCTTTGACACAATTTTTGTCCTCGATAGAATGTACTCAAATATTTTTTGAAGGATAGTGCCAGTTGCACGTGATGTAAAAGATAGAATATCTTTTAAAATTGTTCCATTTAAATGAAGTATCCATTCATTCTTTCAAATTCGAGTACCATCGTGTGAAATATCAAGAGAAGCTGACTGAATCGATAACAGTAATTGAAAGGAATTTTCATATGTTTAATTAGATTATAGGATTCTGTGACCTGATTGAGAAATGACGGATTCGACATACAGTAAATGAAATTTACTGTATGAAAATTTTATGAATATTTATGACATTGCGTCAGAAATTCTTTTCTCAAAAAAATCAAATATTAATTGTAATAATAATTATATGTCCAAAATTATAATTACATAGATTCAAAAAAATTTTCATTAAAATCTTATTATGAAGAAGATTTTTAATTAATTTTTAGTAGTGCTTAAATAAAATTATTGTCCATGTACAGATAATATATAATATTATAATACTAATATAATCATTTGTATTATAAAAAATAACTAAAAAATTTCTAAATTCATATAAATATTAAAAATTAATGTACACGAGTATGCGACGAAGAGAACATATCGAAAATTCTCGCTTCTTATACGACAAAGAAGGATAGAAACAAAAGAAAAGGAGAGAAGATATAAACGACCGCTAGAGGGCAGCACCAATCAAGAAATATCGCATATTTTAAATTGAAGCAATAATAATTAAAAATATCTTGTATCTAATACTATGAAAAATTATTATTGCATAAGTTATCAATATAAATGTAATCGTAAAAGGAAAATCAATCAATTTCATAACTTCAAATTATGCGCATATAATTAATATCTTATTAAATTATTGAAATCTATGGATTTCTATATTCGTATTCTCGTTTTCCTTTCGTCGAATACAATGAATCTTGGTCAAGTTATGCATCTAAAAGAAATATTCTTTAAATCCAAAGCTATCTCTTTCTTCTAATTTCACCAGGATGTATAACGAGCATCCAGAACTCGCAATATATTCGAGCAAGTCTTTCAGAAAAGGCATCCACTTGAGATACGATAGTTGGGTAACTGTGCTCCTCCCTTTAGAGAGATCTCATCGATCTTTCGCTTCCTTCAAGCCTGCCCGCTTGCTTTACCATTCATTTCCGTTTTTCGTAATTCCCTCGTTGTGGTTTCTGCCTTTAGACAGCGCGTTATTTATTCGAGACGGAATACACCAAGTTCCGTTTGCACACCACGAGAGATCATTTGCGCCAATTTAAAGGAGCGCATCGTGGGGATGCGTGTGGTATAATTACGGTAGATTTCATTCCAAATTACATGTTTCGCGTTTCAGATAAATCCTCGAGCGTTTTCCAAGTGTCGTGGAAAGAGGAATGTTATTTAATGTAACTTGTATAATTCGTTAAAATTTTTACCTTCTTTTATTATTTGTGTCATTTTTTATATATTTATGAAAGACGAGTAAATTTATTCAGTTATTTAGTCGTGATATCAAAAAGATATTAAAGATATAAGAAGTATTTCTTCTCAGTAATGATCATAGACAATTGCTGAATATTTCAAATATTTTTTATTACTTTTAATATGCTTTGATAATATTGTCTTTAATTATATGTATGCAATTGTTAAATATCAATATTTTAATATAAAGCTTCACTATATTGCCTATTACATTGTTCATAGAACGCGATTCTAAAAATTTCAACACTACTTCAGTTTTATTTAATTTTTATTTTATATAATCACGAATAATCTAGCTTCGATTTTTTTTTACTCTTTCTTCCATCGAATAATAGTATTATATATAACAACAAAGATTACGAATCGATAATTTATGAATTTAAAACAGCAGACGTGACATGAATACGAAATTAAGTGGTGGAAGGAAAAATTTAATGTTCTTCCCTTTGACAGATTCGCACGATGCGTGCTTTCACGCGTCTTCACGAAGAGGGTTGTAAAGGGTAAGCGCTGGAAATTTCGAACAGACACCCTTCACATTCCTCGATCCTTGTCCGTCAAAACTTGAGAGAAATGTTGGCTAATTCCTGACTGGGAAACAAATTCGAACGAACACTTTTTTCAACTTATCCAGGACCTTCTCCCTCCCTCGTTTATCATGGTCGATTTTTTATTTTCGTTCCCGACATGTAAAGGAATGCAAAGGAATTTTTCAATTAGTTTTGCAAACATGGGATTGTGAAAAATGGACGTCTTGAATGTATTATTATGCGCGTTATATTGTGGCGAAACCGGATGATGTTTAGTGGAATGTAAACAACTCGGAGGTAATTGAAGGAGTTTAAAGTTCTCTGTGGCCAGGAAAAAATTCTCAGAATCGAGGAGCTCGTTTCACTGGATTAAATAATGATAATATTGCTTGAATGTATTAGTTTCGATCGAATGAAATCCTCTTTGAGTTCGATTCTCAAATATTCAATCTCTGTGATTTTATTGTGAATCTGAATTTTATAGTGAATCCAAAAAACACGTACGTATTCAACTTGTGCAGAATATTGTAATTTCATGTTGATTCTGAATGATTTCAGATAACAGAAGAAGCTTGGACACGAGTAAAATTTTTCAATTTCAAATATATCGTTCCTGTTATTACTACAATATTTAAGATTTAATTCAGAAATCTATTAAGTAATATAGAATTATTACCAACTCTTTCAGAATTTTTTTGAAAGAGTATTGAAGTGAAAAATAATCCAAGGAAAACTATATTACGTAGAGAGACTACGAAGAATCAACTTGGAATATTAAAAAGTTTCAAATCGTAATTAGTGGGACACCGTTCTGCATCCGATGGTCCGTTATTATTCGAGGCTGGAAAGATCAAGGGGGTCGTAAGGGAGGGGGGTGGAGGCAGTAAAAATTTCCAATTTAAATTCCCGCCGACGCGTTTAAAAATTATTAAGACAGCGAGGATGCCTGAGCCGACAGGTAGTTTGCATTCGTGGCCGACTATAAAGATTCCACGTAGCTTCAACGAGTCGGTAATAGAGTCCGTGAGCAAGTCTCGCCGGGTGCTTGAAAGTTTTTCCTTCTCCTCTCGAAGGTGGAAGTGAAAGTTGCTCGAATCCGGAGCATCCTCAACTCTCAGAAGTAATATAGTGCGAATATATGAGGCTGAAAAGATGATTGAAGATAAATGACAAATGTATATTTGATTTGGTGAAATCTTATATTTGATTGAGGGACAATTGTTGCATTGGTCAATATTTCAATGATGTGTAAATATTTCTTTTATTTTTTTTTAAATTATCGAATTGTTATGACATATGATTGACGATAAAAAATATAATTTTATAGATTTATGATGTTCAAGCTATTGGTAGATTGTTTAGAAATGAAGAATGTTCGTGAAAAAAAGATAAAATTTAAATCTGATTTTGGAGGATTAAATGAAATAATAAACTCTTTGAATTTTTCTCTTATTTGATTTTTGTTAAAAAATCTATGATGTTCTTAGTTAGTTTAAACTTTGAGCTTATGCTGTTGAAACAATTATGATCTTTGTGCTCGATGAAAGTTACTTCATTTCACCCTGTTGTAAAGTCGTAACTTCATTAATATTTTCCTTTTAAATATGAATATATTCGCTAAACAAAGTTCTGACAGTCTTGGATTAAATTAATCCCGATAACTGGATACATACTTACATATGATATAAAAAGTATCAAGTAAAACCAAAATTTACTTTCGAACTCTCTCTTATATAAATATAATTATATGCATAAATACAATTAATTTTTTCCATGTTCAAACAAAACTTATCTGCTTTAAATTTATCCATAAACTAATTTAAAATTTCCATTCAAATTTTTATAAACTTCCAATTCAAATATACATACAAATATTTTGAATAAGAATGTGAATTTAAGATGAAAGGAAAGATTGATCCTGCAAAATTAAAATTAAAAAAGAGAGAAAAAAGCTATTTGATATCAAGCCTTCAGCTGCTTCTAATTTAATAATTACAAATTAATATTTCTTTCTCTCCTGTTTCTTTTATCACCCCGAGAGAATAAACCCTTCTTCAAGGTTCTTTTTAATCCCGCACAAGCGTCGAACGCTTCAAAGAAATTAATATTTTACAACGAGATTACGAGAGGGATCAGCGTACTTGGTAAGTTGCACAGTACATATGCAGTACTTGGTAAGTCGTTCAGGAAAGCCGTGCACAAACAACGCAAACGTGAAGTTTGCAAACGTACGCCAAGTACATCAACCCGCTTCCTGATATTCTTTTTCTTCTTCGCGCCACTTAGCTCGCCGGATAAAAGCAACGTGGGACGTTTCGTCCCAGAAACGGCGAGACACTTCTCGGGAACGTAACTTCCCCCATAGAAATCCTTGCTTCGTGGAGCTTATCGCCATGCAAGCACGGTGGAGAAATACCGTTTTGAATGGTATAATACAAAGATTACGCGAGGGATGTGACTTAACGCGGCTCAATGAAGTTCAGACCGAGTTAATTAAATTTGCTGTGTCGCGGCAAAGACGAGGTGGCGAGGAGGATAAAGGTTGGAGAAGGAGAGGAACGAGTAAAAGCGAAAGGGACGAAGCGAAAAAATTATATAACGAGAAGAAATGTGCATGCAGATTAGGAAAAGGTAAGGTAAAGTACAAGGTAAGGTACTTTATAAGGAGAGATTAAAGATACGAGGAAAAGAATGTTGAGAGGGTTTATGAATTTATAGAGGTCCATTATTGTTTGCGAGTTGTCAAGAATATAGAAGTATTAAAAGAAAGTAGAGAATATGAAGAACTAAGTAGAAAGAATAGTACATATCCATAAGGGAGCAACGAAGAAAGTTTTGGAAAATGGGTGAAAAAGAAAGGGGAGAGAATAGTATAGTGTTAAAAACAGATTGATTAAGATAAGAATGATATTGAATATCATCGAAAATTGATAAAACGTAGAAAGAAGGAATACGAAATAACGAGGGAATCTTATTATCTCTATTTTTTGAATAACACGTAAATTTTTCAAGATTATCCTTGTGACAGAAGAAAGTATAGCATGTAAAGAAAAATAGACTAGTAGAAAAAAAAAAAGGAAAAAAAAATTGCAGAAAATAGTTACCACAGAATAAAAAGGGAGTTTAAGGAAACAAGAACACACTGTCAAGAAACTAAACAACCGCATAAAATGTGTAAAGAAGGGGGGAATAAGCCCGTGTAAGCGGGAAGAAGAAAGGAAAATAGACCAGAAAGTAGATTGCCATTGTAATGGAGTCATTTCTTCCTTTCTTCCTTTCAACCCTTTGGTAAGAACACACGTCACACGTGTTCCGGATGCCTGGGTTGGTCCAAAGGTGGAACGCTGTATGTATGTGTATGCCAACGTGTAAAGATGGTATATCGAAACGTGTTTGCACGTGTTTGTTCACCAGTTCGAGCCTCGAATCGTCGAACGAAGTGTTCTCCGCCTCTCTCGACCGTCACGTGTATCAAAGCGGGTTAAAGTCGACCCGAGCAAACCGCCCTCCCTCTCCCCCCCCCCTCTCACGCACACCTCAGCCATCCACTTCACTGAAACATGCCACCCACTTCACCGACGAAATAATATTCCATGTAATCTCCAACGCTCAAACGAAACTTGAGTGGATGCAAAATGTGCGTAAATGAGGTGCCTGCGGCATTGGCGCCATCTCTCACTTGTTAACGTGGCACGCAGACACACTCTCGATAAAGCTCGGTTTGTCGCCTTGTCCTCTGCACCCTTTCACGGTAAAGTAATCTTGTGCTTCTCTCTTTTATTCTATTTGTTTTATCTTCTTAATCCTCTTCTTTTTTTACCGGTCGAAATGAAGTGTTTTTTAAAGAGCGAAATCCATTTAAATTATTAGATGAGAGTGTAGTTGGATACCATTAAAAAATATGGAGAGGATTCGCTCGTTTCTTGTATAATGAAGATCGATGGTTTGATATGGTTCCATAAATTGTTTGTATTTACAGATTGACAGATTTTGAGAAAGGAATTTTGTAATAATATGGGGAAGAATGTAATTGAAGTTATAAAAATATGATATAAATATATCGTAGATATTATTCCTTTTTGGATAGTAAAAGTTAAAAATATATTTTATGTATCTATTTTACTTAATATGAACATTGTTGTACCATTGAGCACGAATTCGGGATATCATAGAATATCAGATTCACGAGCTAAACTGAAATGCATTAAATAATCAAATGCAATATTAATATAAGTTTGTTATATGATGCTCATATTACGAAGAAGTTGAAATTTGAAACAATTCACTTGTTCAAACTATACCTGATGCTTAATAACACGAAATATTATAATATTAGATGAAGAAAAATGACGAAGTATTTGTTGATATATTAAGTATCTCACAAAAAGATACTTTTTATTTGAAAATTTATTTTTTTGATATTTTTCAACGTATTCAAGCCACATTATAAGGTAAAAATTTCTCGAAAAAAACTCTCATAAAATTACGCTTGTTTAAACAACTTTGTGCTAAAGAAAAGAGCTGAAAAAAAAAGATGATAAAACAAAGATTTCTATTTTCATAGAACGAATTCGTAAAATGAATGAAAGCATATACAAATTTTCTGCTGCTAATGAAATTTGTTTCCGACTTTTTTTTCTCTTTCTCTCTCTCTCTCTCTCTTTCTTTTTTTCGCACGAACTACTTGATATTTCGTTGTGCTTCGACGCTGAACATAAATTTTTCCCGGAGTAACTTAAACATGCTAATTAAGGAACCACGGAAGGAGCAGAAGTATACGAGCCCTGAATAAAAATAGCCGGTGCTCTTTCACCGGACAAGCAACTTACGATGGCCATTGTAAAATTTCACTTCTTTCTGTTCCTTCCCAACGTAAACTATGCCAAATTAACTTGGACATTGTATCCTTTGCGGTCTGACCAAAGGAACACTGTTTCACTTTGGGATAAAACTTTCGCGATCTTTCTTTCCACCGTTTCACTTCGCCTCCTCGTTTCTCTATTTCTTGTATCGTTGTAAAATTAAAAGCAAATAGTAGTAAGAGTTGTTTAAAATTCCCGGGAATAATGCGCGCACGGTTGTTCTTTTTTTTTTTTTCTTTGAATTCAGAGAACGAGGCATTGCACCGTAGAAAGATAATAATTATCTGAAAATGCTTTTGATCTCATTCACATTTTACGCCCGATTTATCATTGATGGCGATCATTTACGAGCCATTAAACGATATTTAATTCTTTATAAGATTTTTCATTAGCTCGAGTTAGATTTAACAGCGCACTTCGTTTTATTAGTTTCAATTTTAATGCATAAAAAATATTTTTATGGTGAAAGCTAATGGTCCGTGCTTTAGTGTTTATTAAAAAAACGTAGAAATACGCGTCGATAGAAAGTTGCTTATTATATTTGAATCTATTGTGATTAAAAAGAAAAAAAAGAAAATTAACATAAAATTAAATTTCTTTAATTCGACGAAATCTATAATTACTGGGGGGAGAAAAAAATACGGTCGTCTGGTTTGCTCATTAATTATTCTCCTATCGTTTATCGTTTATTTACTGTATCGATTATCGTTTATTTCGAGCTGGAAAAGCGTGCATTCGCGGTAAAAAGTTGAAGCGATTTCAAACAGTTGAATGCCATCTGATTCGATCTTTGCATAAATATCGTGGAATGAGGCAAATAATTTGAAACTGAAATGAAAATGATATTTAACGATGAAATTTATTATCGTTAATTTCCTCCGTTAAAAAAACACGCGAATGTGTGATACATATAATATTTTTTATCATTTTATTGGGAATTCGTGCAAATTTATCACTTTACTGAATTTTTGTAAACTAAATACCATTTAAATAAGAAATTATTCGCAATATGATAAATCGTATAGAATAATGAATTGGATCGATAAAGAAGCTATATAAATAAATCAAATTATATATTTTATAATATATTTTCAGATATTTAAAATATACGACAGAATCTAATATTCAAAAAGCATTCGAATAAAAATTTGAAGGATAGCAACGAGAAGTAAAATATATTCATCAAAGTCTGAATGAAAGATTATAATTATAAAAGGAAAGTTTTTAATGAAATGTTTCTCTATAACTTTTATCGAATAAATTATTATTCAATCTAAATCATAGGTTGATCAAAATAATAAGAATTATCGGTTCAGAGAATCTCGGTTTTAAGAAAAGATAATGTAATGAAATGAAATTAAGAAGAATGAAACTTGTTTCTTAAATCTCTTAGTTTTGTTCAAAAGAAAACGACTTGGCACAAAAATCTTTCTTCAAGGTAGCTCCTTAATAATTGATTCGATTCGAAGAATAAAAGTAAAATACGATTCTTTTTCTCGACGTTCGTTCTTCTTTGTCTTTTGTCAAATATATAATTTATGCATAAGAAAACAAAAAAAAAAAAAACGCGAGCAACTTTCACGAACAAATAATTTAGCAAAGCTGATAAAAGAATAAAATTTGACATTATTGCAGCATTGTTCATTTCAGTTCAATTCAAATTAATTATATTTCGATATTAAAAATTAATGCGATTCGATCTTTTCTCTGGGAAAGTATTTTATAAATATTTTATAAATCTACGGGGAAGAGCGGGAAGAGCAAACAAACGATGATAAATTAAGTTCAATTTTATTTCTTGGAAATTTTGCCATAATTAGATAAAACAATCAACGTCACAAAGCAAAATGAAATTTACTTTGTACGAATGAAAATTTTCCATTCATGTAATTATTCGATTTTACAAATTTCTCCATTATTATTTTATCCTGTTATTAAGGATTACTTTCAATCTTCTTTTCTCTCTTAAACGTAATCTTAAAACGGATTTATCGAATGGAGAACATTTCCGTCTTAAATTCTTCTTGAACTTATCTCATCTATGCTAGAAATTCTCCCCATTTTTTATTCATCATGATGTAATATGATGCTCTTCTAAGATAAGATCTTCCTGAGATGAAGATCTTCTTGATTCCCCCACTTTCGTAAATCCTATAGTTAGAAAATTTTTAACTCCTTCAACAAATTTATTATAGTCCCTCAATCAATCTTTTCTCTTCTTCGGTAAATTTTAGCAATCATTTCCAACCTGGAATCTTATGAAATATTATTGTAACAATGACCACAATGTGATACAACGATATCGATGAAAAATATTTTCAAAAAAATAAAAGATTAACGCATTTACAGATCAACTGGATATCCTAATTACTTCTAATTTACCCTTAT
Source organism: Apis mellifera (assembly GCF_003254395.2). Classification (NCBI taxonomy): domain Eukaryota; kingdom Metazoa; phylum Arthropoda; class Insecta; order Hymenoptera; family Apidae; genus Apis; species Apis mellifera. Next base: position 5,708,965 of record NC_037643.1, read on the forward strand.
TTTTTTTAGAAACGAAACATTGAACGAAACAATGGAGTCTTCGACTTCAATCTCTCAACGAACCAACGACAACTCGTCACGCGACGAGCAACGATTTCAAGTTCTCTTTTAGCAGTGACCTCTGAGTCCAGGGGCTGGTGGAACAGAAAGAGTTGGATAGGAATGGGTAGTTCACGTGCCCGCGATTACGGCTAATTATCGTAGGGTTAATAAGCCGCGACGATTGCGAGCGGCGCCGGTCGGTGGTGTAGTGGTGCTCCTAGCGGCGCGAGGGGATGAATTTTATGCAAGCCTGCGCGCGTGAAGCGCTCGCCGGGGACAATCGTCTCGGAGAGAAACAACTAGTTACAGCGTCCTGACTGAAACGGGTCAGAAGTTGAAGCAATTAGCCCAGTTTGTCGCTAACACGGAACAACAAATGCCAGGAAGTTGTTAATGATGTCGCATTGACCACCGTCATTTTACGATTTAAACGCTTGTATCTTGTTTTCATACAAGCTTTGTTGATACACTTTATATTTTTTATGCTCGATTTTCGTGGTGGATTCAAGTTTAGATCGTGAATTTTGATGAAATTAAATCAACAGAAAAAGACAGAGAGAAAGAAAGAAAGAGAGGGAGAGTTTAAAAATTATTTCATCATTGTATACATTGGCGAATGCATTTGGCAGACACATTTGGTTTTTCAAGTACACTTAGATTTTTGTTTGAATAGCTACTGCTGTGCCATTATAAACTGAATCATAATCATAGGAAAAAAACGTGCCAACCTCTACTAATTACCAAGTTGCTAAGCAGATCATTGTTTCGCTCCTACGCTATTACTTTTTTTTGGAATCGTGGAACACAGTTTGTGTCATTTTTTTGCCTGTAACTCTTCTTTGTATTTTGCTTTTCAAAATGAATTAATGACACATATTTCTTCGTATGAATACTTCCAAACTAATTCTAATTAATCTTCCATTCTTTTCATCATCAGTAAAGTATCACATCGATGCTGTATCATTATTAAATGCATTATCAAAATACATTCAATAATATATCAATATCTAGATCTAGAGTTGATCACACAGTTGATCAGCTAAATCTCAAGATTCATATTCTTTCTTTTTTTTTTTCATTTTTTCAAACCTCTAATAACGGACATTAATTATAAACGAATAACGATACATCGAGAGTCATGATATAATTTCGCGAGCGTGGGTGCGGGTAAGGGTTGAAGCTGCCTGAAGGAAGCCTGGCGAGATAAGAACGGAATTCCTGTTGCCGGTTTAATCGCCTTGCAAAACGTTACGTGCGCTTAATTAGCTCTGCCGTTGTGTCAGTTAAGAGGCTTCCTTCTTTGTTCATCGTACAAGGTGCGGAGGGATGTTCTTGCGCATCTCCTTTGGCAGACAGACTGGCTGGAGCAAGCTTCAGAAATTGCTTTTACGAATTTTGTTGCGCTCGTTCCCCCCGCGTGTTGGATAATCACGTATTAGACTGTCTTTCGCGAACATCTGCAAACGCGATTCCGATCCGCGATAGCAATTTCGTAGGCATAACTTTGTCCTCGGGAATATTATGCGGAATATTACGCGTATCGTGGATAGACTCGAGTTTGGATTAATCGTGTAAACGAACGCAATGTTGTATTTTGTTGAAATATCTTGATTTATGAGAGATTGGCACACGAGATTTGTATGTATGAAAGGATTTTTGAGGATTGTGACAATGCTCTGGATTCATTTAGAAAATTAAAGAAATTAGGAGCAATAGAAATTAATCAAATAAAATAATTATGGAACAAGTTCTATCTATCTAGAGCTGTACAAATTTGGAGAGACGAATGCAATAAAAGCTTGTTAATCAAATAGATTTGCAGAAGAGTTTCAGATTTAGAATTTGTGATCTGGTATCTGGAAATCTAAGAAATCTAATTTGTCCCATTTAGAATCTAGGGTTTGAAATTATAGGTTTGGAATTTCAGGATCCAAAATGCCCATATTGGGTTCAAAATTCGTGATCTAGAGTTTCAGGTTTAGAATTTTGTTTTTGAAATATAATATTTGAGATACGATCACTTTAATTAAGACCATTTTATGGATTGTTGTGTAATGTTAATTATTTATCAATCTCAAATCTTTAGAATGGGATACAATTTTTTTAATTTTAAGCATTATTACTCCTAATCATTAAGAATACGATATTATAACATTTTTAAACAAACTAGAAATAGAAATTAACAGAATTTAAGATAATATTATTTTAATATTCTTCTATCCAACTGAATACATGATGATAAAGAATGAAGTGGTCTATAAATTTATCGATTCACTTTGGATATCCAAGTTTGTCAAAGTAAAAAGGTGAATCTTCCTGAGCGTGGCACCGAAGAAATATAATGACTTCCCAGTGAGCACATGCACAACATCTGGGTCCCCAGTTCTAAATCTGCTTGCGACAACGTTCTGTATTAACATTTTTTACAAGATGTCTGCTACAAGTACAAAAAGTATTACGACCATTATGCTAATCGACAAGGACACGTGTTTATAATGGCTTATTTTTTTATATAGCCGATATTATATCTCTTCGATGCCCCCATTTTTGTCAGCTTGATCCCTTGAATCCTCCATAGATATTCTTGGGGATTCAAAAATATTCAAATTTATAATTTCATTTAAAACCTTTAGCCGTCCTTTCTATATTATCCAATTTGAGAAATCGTAAAAAGTTTTCTACTTTCATAAATACTTTAGTTTTAAAAGAATCATGATATAACAAAAATTTTCGCAATCAAACGTTATATATTTATTAATAGGAAATTAATATATAATTATAAAATAAAAATTATTAATAATCGTTTTAGCAACGCAAATATTCGTAGCACAGAAATTTTACAAAAAGAAAGATAAATAAACATGGAATAAAAATATAATTACGTGCATATGATCATTTGGTATATCTTTCAGGAAATTAATCAGTAATGAGAAATATTATAACAAGATAACAGATGATTTCTCAAAAGCGATAGCGTTAATTACGCCTGCAACTTCTTTGCAAGGAGAGGGCAATTAAGCGAAAAGTCGCATAAATATCTCTAGATCCGCATCGTGGCCGGTTTAGGCAGAGAAAGAAAGAGTTAAGAGTTTTCAACAGTTCCCCCTAGGGGTCCCTAGATGGCAGCATCCAGATATGGCGGAACGTACGGCGAAAGCTTATTTCCTCTTACATATTACTTTCGAGCCGGGTCGTTCTTCGTTATTGCGCCCGTTTAGGCCGTCGCAAATCTTCCAACTCGGCTGTCGTGGAAAAGTTGTCTCTCCTTTTAATGGAAACCTCCTCGGTTGATCCGATCGCGACGAATAAATTGAACGAGGAGTCCCATCCCATCCCATTCCCCATCCCACAGACATCGCCCGGTTATTTACGCGAATTGATAATAATTGAATTCGATATCCGACCCCTGATCCAACTCGCGCCCGATTTCCGCTTAATTATGAAATCGTCGCGGGAATTCGAGACGATTAAGCGAGTGAACCGCTTTAATGCATACTAAACGGAACCGAACGTAAGTTCAATTCAAGCGAAATTCTCTTACTGGGGATGGACGTACTTTGTTCAACTTCGGGGACTCGATGCAGATCGAATATTCGAAATGGAGGATGGAATCATTTCGAAAACGATTTATTCAAGGCGCGAACGCAATTATGCAAAGTGAGCAAGGTTCTTTATATATCGTTTTTGATTTATCGTTCTTGAAGAAGTTTTTATTATCCTTTCAGTTGAGCTGAATAGTTGAAGCAGAATATTATATATAGAAATATATAAACAATGATAAAATACATTCTAAAAATATTTTATTTAACAGTACTTTAGAATTTCAAAGCTAATAGAGAACTCTTAATAATAATAAATTATGAATGCAAGAGGATAATCAAAATTATTATTCAAATATATTGAAACATTATTAGATATCTATCTGAATCTTCTATTGACTCAGAAATATCTTTAGAAGATAAAATTAATACAACTTGTTTTTTGAGTGTAAAAATTAGTTGCTATTACTTTTTAAAATAAATACTATTTGATCTTTCAAACAATTTTCGAGTACAACAAATAAAAATAAAAATGGTTTGGATATATAGTAGGTAAAAAAATTCTATTTCACATTTTTAATTTATCTTTCACCAATGTATTATTAATTAAAATTGCGAGCAATATAAATCAAAATAATTTCTTGACGCAATGATTGATAAGCACTTTCGTTTTGTTCTGCAACGTAACGTGAGAAGAGTTATTCAGTATGCTTCTCCATGCAAAACTTCGAGTTTACAACGGTCATTTGGCTTTCACTACGACGAGATGAATCTAAAACTTTTCCACCGTATGTTCGTAAACCGTCCGCAGAACGATCGTGTACCTTACGTGTATTACAGTCGAAATTTTACTATCCAAGAGATATTTACGTTCACAAGAGTGATCCTCTTGAGTTTTCTTTCTTAAAAAGGATACTTGACGAAACGGTTGTTTAAGAACGTCGATCATGTCGCGTAGACAAGCTGCTGTCCAAGGAATAGACAGGATCTATCCTTACAATTCATGCATAAGCTTCCATCTTCATAAAGGAGTTAGCGATGGGTACTCATGTTTCATGAGGCTGAATTACTAAGCCACCGGTGACCCACATTGTAGGCGAGCCAGAACAACGTCTAAATAACTCTGTCGAACCCTTCTCTCTGTCTTCGACTAGTGACGAAGAGCGATGCTAGATGGCTCACTCACCATATAGTCCACTGAGCTAACAGTCACCCCCTTCTTATGCGTGCGGTTAACTTTGACAGTTCCACGCAAACTCTATCACCTCTAATAGAAAACGCATCGTATGATGTGGGTTGGTTGATGCACTTCACATGGATATGGATTCTTGATGGAGTATATGTTTGGAAAGTAATGGAATATATTTGAGAAATAATAGATAATATCGAATAGAAATAATATCGTTTCCGTGGGAACGTTAATGTAAATACGGGAAATGATAACATTCGGTTGTCATTTATAACCAAAATATCGATTTAACTTTAGTCGTGTTCCAAACACGGAGCGGAACGGACGCGTCGCTCTCCGTTTTCTATAAAAGTATTGTATTGTTTAAATTAGTTAAATAAATAGTTATTAAATTAATTAATTATCGTAAAAATTGTAAAAATATATTATGGAGGAAGAGTGCTTGTCGGGTAAAAACAATATATTTTTATATTTTTGTACTTACAAGGTAGTATAGTATTCATGTTAATTAGTGGAGGATTGATTTTAGAGATTAAAATAAATAAAAAATTTGGTGTACAAAAATATAAATTAAAATTTGTATTAGAATAATTTATTAGATTTTAAATTTAGATTTAGTTCATATTATAAATTATGTGAATTGATTTCTATTTTTAATTTAATTATAAAGAAATAGATTTTCCCTTTTTTTTATATTTTTATTTTTACGAAAACGTTATTATATTCGTTTAACGTTATACGTTATTAAATTCTTTTTTTATTTATTTTATATACTTTCTATTATTTCAAAAAGAAATAATAATACGAAGAATGGTTAAAAATAAAAAACAAGATACTAATAATTTTAAATACTTTATTAAATAGTATAAATATATTTTTAAATTTGTTATTATAATTGAAAAATTTAGTGAATATTTCTTACAAAAGGATAACTTTAAAAAAGAATTCTTCTTGATTTATTCATCCAACTATGTTTTTTGCAACGCGTACTTTTTTTTTTTGATTTTTTTGATCTTGAGGATTTCTTGTGTCATTTGCACAATGAGATTTTAGATAGTGAGTAGTAATAAAAGTTAGACTCGAAAAGAAAGACAATTTAGAATATGAAAATATAAAATGAGGTAACGTTTTGAATATAGACTACGAAGTTTAGAATATGAAATGTGTTATCTAGTGAATTTTTAGGTTGCTAGAAAATAGAAATTCAAAAATTATTGTGCTTGAGAAATTTCATTATTATCCCGTATGCTTTGATTCGAATAAACTCACGTTGAAAATTTGCAGATCCAAATAGCATAGTAAATAGTTAGATTTTAATAAATAAAAATGAATTTTAAATTTTGAAAATCGTGAAATTATTGAAAAATTAAATTTTAAATAAAAAAATTATTTCTGTCTCATCTTTTCGCCCAAATATCTTTTCTTCGTTATTTTTATAAAAGAAAAAAAAAGTTATCCTTGTGAAAGAAATAAAGTTTCGAAGTTTGTCTAAATTCTACGATCAAATAAAGATGAAATAAAATAAAGTAAAAAAATATTTCCTTCTTTTTTTTCTTCTCTTAAATTATTTTATCCATTTTTCTTATTTCTTTTTATTATAATAGAAACTTATTTAATTAGGTTGCACTTACATAACACGTAACTATGTATTTCATCTTTCCAATTTAAGTTAAGCTACTTTCTTATTTAAAACTTCATCTTCGTGACCTGTAAAGAAGTACGAATATTTTATACGTTCAACCACGTAGCGCAAGCAGTTTAATTTAACAATTCTAATGATCCAAGATTTTTTCTTTTAAATACTATTTCACGTCACAATAATTCAACTTTATCTTAATATTTAATCTTTTGCATCATTAATACCTTAACTTCACTCAAGTTATCGTATCGTATCGAATAAAAGTTTTTTCTTCCTCCATTCCTTAAAAAATGATCCATCTCCCCTCCCAGAATCATACCAATATTAAATCGAACCCAAATAAATCAATAAAATATTTCCACAGATTCATCGTCAACTCGCATCATCAATTCACGATGAAAAATCGATGCTTTCCATTGAAGATCCAGCCGAACACACGATCTTGCCGAGTTTCCTCCAGAGGGTTCTCCGGTTTCCGTGTCGAAGTCCGTATCACGTAGGATACTTGGCCCGGACACGAAATACTTAGGCAGATTCTTGACACGAGATCCAGTTTCGAAAAGCGCGATATCTTGTGTAGGATGCATGGTATGCGAGTTACGCGCACCCTGCAAATACTTTTTCGAATTTCTCGTCTCCCCCCAGCCGCGTGTATTCGTTCATCGCCATTTTCTGTTTGCCTTTCGTCGCTCGTTCGCCGGAAGACGAGAGGTAATCGGCTGCAATTCGACGCTGGCGAACAGAGAACGCTCCGTTTCTCTTTTGGCATGGTGTCAACACCGAGACGACCCTGAAATACCTCTTTCTCTCTCGATGAATATGGCACTTTTCGAAGATCGCGTTTTCGTTCTTTTCGCTACTTTTGATGAAATTCCTCCGATATTTTGGCTTTGATTTTGGTAAAAAAAAAGGAGAGAATTGGAGAGGATTTCGTGTCAATTTTGTTTCGTAAATCGAAGAAAGTTGTTATCCTTGGAAGATGAAAAGAAAAGCTACGCGTAAATTGGATTTCTTAATTATTGGATTGTCCGTTCTCTCGTTACCATTTTCGCATTTAACTATATTTACGATTTAGATTTGAAAACGATCCTTTTAATCCATTTTGAGCGTTTTACATTTACAACCGGGATTAAAATTAAAATTAAATTAATACTCGACTCGAATTAAGACGATTGAACGACACCGATGGACAACTTTCTCGACCAGACTAAAAGACTTCGTTTGTACCTCTCCTCCAGATGATAACAATGGCAATTTCCATTCAGAAAGTTTCACGAAACTTCTAAACATCACGGATATTAGCAACGAGAACGACTAACGAAATAAGGCTTAATGCTCGGCATCGATCATAAATCCTCCTGTGTTAACGAAAAGTTTTCTTGAAATCGTCTCGTTAAATTCTTGATTAAACAACAATGGGGGACAGTACCTTCAGCACCCACGGCTATTAACCGATCCGCTTTTTCCCTAAGAAGCTAATTATCAATTATAAATAATTTTTAATTTCCTACGGGTGATCTTAAGGGTTGATTAAAAGCGGAAAGGGGAAAAAGGGGAGAGGGAAGGAAAAAAGGAACGAAGAGCGGACGTGTATTAAGTTTTATTTTTACGAGGGCGACGTAAAAACGCGTTACACGGCCGGAAAGTTTGTTTATTAATATAAATTGTTGCCGGTGAAGTGGTAGCCACGGTTCATTCGTTTTTTTCCCTTCTTTTTTTTTTTTTTTTTAATATATTTTTCGCAAATACCAGCAACTTCTACAATTAAACGAGCGACTTTTTTTTCCTCGAATGTAACACGAAAGCTTTTATGCATTCGCGCGAAGATTCGAGAAGTAATCTCGTTATAATTAATGAATAATTCAGCAGGTAACGATGGCTCGTCGTTTGACTCGCGTGTTTCTTTTTTTCACGATATTATATATTAAATAATACATTGTTCAAGCATCCCGGAATAAACGTTGAATCGGGCTATTAACGGGCCATTCGTCTGGCAAAAAGTTTGCTCCTGCCAGTTTATTGTGCGTATGTATTATTTTTTGTTTATTTTTATCTTTTTTTTTTTATTCTTTCTTCTTTTTCCACTGTTTCGTATTTAATTAATGTTTTACACTTCACAGCCGCGCGTTCCCGGGATGTTCGCGTTTATTTCGCATGCTAATGAGAGGAGTTCGTGACAAAAAACGACGCGGAAAATGTTTACCGGGAAAATAAACATTAATCTCATTTTTAATCCTTTTATGTATTTTTAATGTCATCGCGCTTGATGTCCGTTTCTTTTTTTTCAAACATCAATGCGAAGCAAGGGGTGAAAATGTTAAATTCCTTATTTTTTCGCGTAAATGCGATGCGTATTTGATCGAATTTCGCGAAACATTTACCGTGGGAATGAATATTAATATTGTTTTTTTAATTTTCAGTAAAAATATTTTAATAGATGCACACTCGTTCTACAATCTCGACCGATCAATGCAACTGCTCTTTTAATCTCAAAATCATCGATCGAAATGAAATTCGTCGTAATCGTAAAGTCGAGAAGAGGAGAAATTTATCCCTCCCCCTCAAGGGATCGTGTCAGGGTCTCGCGTAAATTTAAAAGGAATCAATCCGATCTGCATAGATGAAAGAAGAGGGGAGGGGAGAAAGAAGGAAGCATCGAACTCTGAAACAGGAAATGTTGTATTCCGTCCAAGGAATACCGAGATCGGATGATATCTGTGTTTGAAGTTACCCTGGAAAACTGGAAGCCAATTTTCAAACTGGAATCCCTCACCTTCCGCCAACTACTCTACCTCCACTTCCATCCCTTCTACCTCCCCCTCCCCTCGTTCCCCGTGGCGACGAATCGAAATCTTTTCAAACAAGCAGTCAGGCTTACAGGCTCCCTTCTTCGCCGTCGATTCGCTGGGAAGCTGCAGTTTCCGGCCTGGAATTTACCGGAAATAATATCGTAGCAAGACGTTGGCCGAGGAACGAGTGTACGTGCCACGATAAGGTTTCCTTCGTCGTTGCGACGCCTCCACGCAACTTTTAAACTGCTAAAGCCAGTTTAAAGTTTGCGGGATTCGTTGTGACTTCTCCTCTTTTTCTTTTCTCTTCTTTTTTTTTTTTTTTTTTCGATTCACTCTCGTTCTCCCTTCCACAGATGATTCTCCCTTTAGAAGAAGCTTTGTCTTTCACTTTAACTTCTCTTCAATTTCAATATTACGTTCGAAATGATTATTTTTTAAACGTTATCGTTCGCGGGCGTACACAAAAAAGTATAGGTATTTTATTCGAACAATTCCTTTCTCATTTTCCAATCAACTTTCCCTCCGCTTCATTCACCCACTCGTCTCTTCCTTTCACACTTTCTCCTTTCACATTCCCCACCCTCCACTTTGATGTAAATTTCAAAGCCATCTTCGCCCATTCTTTCTCCTCCTTTGCACCTGTCTCCAAAAAAAAAAAAAAATATCCGTTTTCCTCCGTCGTTCGCTCACTTTCATCTTCGTTCCTCTTTCGCTCCTCTCAATTCCCACTTGCGCCCTCTCCCTCACCCACCCTCCCTCATTGTTTCCACGGGACGGCGGTGGTTGGAGTAAGCCACCGGAAGTGACGCGACGCACGGGGGAATTTCGCGTTAACTTTTATTCGAATGTAACGAGGACGTATACGTCGCTTAAGAAACGCGGGAGCGACTTGGGACTTTTGTTGCATCTGTTCGACAAAGTGTATTAAATGTTTCTCCTTATCACTTCAAAAAATACGTGTGTATATATTGCAGATAAATCTATCAATTTAATCAACTGATCGGGGGCGCAATACGATCGGAGAAAGTCTAATCTGGAGTCAGAAGGTTAATTAGCGCGTTGTTTAAATTAACGGGTGGAGAAAATTTGTTCTGATACAGATTCATCGATTTATACTTGTGCCGGTGGTTAATTAAGGATAGGTAATGTGTACAGTTAGGGCGGATGTATGAAATACGGCGGATCGGTAACGTATCCGAAATTGTTCCGCGTATTTGGTAATCGACGAATCGAAAATCTGGCGGTTCCTCGTTTCGAAAGCCACTTACCGGCGTTAAGCACGATAAACGTTGCGCATAACACGTATAAATTCACCACGACACGGCCGTACGTAACGCGAGCCGGCCAATTAGTACGTATAATTTGGGCTTACTTTTAGCCGAACCGTAACCAATACCACAAATTCGACCTAATGCAAATGCACCAATTCCGCCGAGTTAAGCCAGATATCGGCGTAGGTTTAACCCAGTGATCTGACCCGTATCTAATTTACAGGTAAGTCAGGTGTTGCCTATCAAACCACGAATCGCGAATATTTCGATCCTTCTCATTTCCCTGTCTAATTATCGTCTAACGTGTTTACCTGTCATTTCGTCATTTCTTTGAAAATTTTGGATTAATTTATTCGAATAATATACGCTTCAAAATTTGTATCCTTGATTTTATTTGTTTAAAATTTTATATAATATTAGATTATATTCATACACGAAGAAATGGTTAATTGATAAAAATTAATATTAAAAATTTTCCATACAGGAGGATGATCTTATACAGAATGATTCTCGTGATCGAAAGAGGAGAAGAGGATAGAAAGAATTGAAAAAGGAAAGTTTTTCTACAGAGAATGCAAATACAAATATATTTCGTCGTTTCATGATTCATCACGTCAATCAATATCGAAAAAAGAATAATAAACGATTCGTATATACATGGACACGAATCTAATATACGAATAAATAATTTAAGCGTAAATTTTCAAGTTCGACGGCCCTTCAAATCAAATGTATCGCCGTGAAGAAACCTCTCCCCACCGCAACGAAAGAGAGACGTGAATAAAACAGTCGGAAGGGTAAATAAACGCGGCGTAAGAGCACTCGTAAATGTAGACAGAAGCAGGATGCTTCGCCGTTAATGGGCGGAATTTCGAAAAGCTCGTACTTAACTTGAGTCTGGGAAGTGACGCCCGGAATACAAAATTGATCTTAGCATGACATTATCACGTTGCTTCTGGCGGGGGTATCCGGCGAGGGTGGTGTGTCTAACCGTCTCCCGATTCCACTTCTGACGTTCCTACATCCCCGTTGAATCCAAAATTAAGACCGCCCGCGAGCGGGAAATTAATATTGCTCGCGTATCCAAAGCTACGTGTGCCCTGATGCGGTGAATTAATGCTTCAATTCGAAAAAGGGAAAAAGCATCGGGTTGGATTTAAAGGGAAAAAAGAAAAATAAAAAAAGAGGCTTCGAAAATCTTTGGTGAAAGTTTCGGTTCATCTCGTTCGACCAATTTTGGATTCAAGTGAGAATGAGAAACGTGTGTATCTCTCTGAAATTTTTTGGAATTTTTATTTTGGAATTGAAACGAAATATTTCAGATCAAACGTGTGTGATGCTAGGTAAGTAGAGATAGACATAACGATCGTTGAGACTAGAATTGTATGTATTAGTTTTTACATCTTTTTAAAATGAAGTTAATATCTGTTTAATATGAGCTTTATTGTTTGAAATATATCCCATTAATTTCATTCCATTTTCTTTTCAGATTTCTGATGGTGATTTTTTTGTTTTTTCGATGTTTGAAAATGTGTAAACAAGTGAAACGACGTAGGCATCGAAACAATTCGAATAGTTAAATAAAATCTGGTTAGGAGATATATAATCCATATGTGGGAAAAATTTTCGATCCGGTGATATTTTTTGTTGCAAAATGATTCTTCTTTTTTTGATCTCCCTTTTTCGATTTATAGTTAAAAAAAAATGTAGGGATTATATCGATATGTGTATAACTTTTCATTTCTCGGATATTACATTTGAAGTTTGTATCGAAATGGGATTAATTTCGTTCATTAAATAGGTCAGCATTGCAATTATCGAAGTAATCAACAAGGGAACAACGTTTAATCAAATACGTATCGAAGACTTTGTTATATTTTTATTTTACCGATACCCTTTTTATGTTGTAAAGCTTGGTATTGTGTTATTAAAATACATCAAACTCTATATTTAGGATTAAAATTATTTTGAACTTTTACATAATCAGTATTGAGAAAAGTCTTAATGGAATTTACATGGATTAATGACTGTGAATTTTCGTGAAATATCGTACACTCGATAATCTTAAAAAATTTTATTATAACGAGAACAATGAATCGTGATATAAAAACTTACGAATGCAAAGATTATTATTAAATTTCTCTATAATAAAAAAGATTAGTGAAATAAGTAGGTAAAATAACGATCTATTATTGAAAGTTTAAAGATTTTCTTTCGTACTTTTAATTAATATTTCTTTCATTTTTCACAAATTTTAATAGGAGAAAGAATTAAAGAACAATTTTAAATTATTTAAAAATTTTATAAAGATATTCTAAAGGTTCAATTATCTTTCGGATCGAGCAATCTTCTCAAAAGATTACGATTATCCCTCTACAAGTCTTGATAAAAAAAAAAATATCTTGTAATAGCTTTTAACTCGTCGTTAAACGAACGCTACATTTCACCCTACAAAATTATCGAATCAACTTAATCACCTAAACATGATTAATTTAAAACGCATCACAGATAGTTTGCTCCACTATTAGACCACCAGAGAACGTTTTACTCGTACGTTTAAGCGTAATGAGGCGAGTTAACGCGAAATTTTTAGTTAAATTATACCATCAAAACCGTTACGTATCCATTAAAAAGTCTTCTTACGGATAATCAAGGGTTAACTGAACCTACTTTCCACCATTAGATGGTTAAATTGCAAACGTGTAACGACTACTTTTGCTAATTAAACGTTTCGTTCCAACCGGATCCTCCTTGTCGCGATTGCAATTTCCGGTAGAGTGTTTCCGGTGGTTGCGTAAACTCGAGATTCGAGAACGACATTAATTCTCATATTTTCATCTTAGCTGCAATTTAATTCAACCACCTCCAGCCACCACGTGTTGCTCGCGTCCGGCCGTGCACCTGGCTGTATTGTCTTTATTAGAATCCCTGCTGAGCTGCCATTTCTAAATGTTTCCCTTGTTTCATGATTACGTTCACAATGAGTTTTAAGAGGAAGGAGCGTGAGGCCTCCGAGGTGTTACTTTCTGAATTACTTTATTAATTAAACGGCCGCGATAAAGTGTACTCTCTCCAAGGTGGGGAATGTTAATGAATTTTTTTTCAACTTGGTATCACGTTGTTTTCACGTTTTATTACGTAACGTATATAATCATGATTTAGTATTAAATTATGTATATATGTGGTGATAAAGAGAACATTTATGCTTGTGCTAAAAAGTATTTAAGAGATAAGTGAAATATTATAGTTAATCAGTAGTTTGATACATGCAGATGTTTAATAATTATTGACTAAGTTTATTATAGGTTAGATAAAAAATTTGTAAGTGAGGATTTTAATATGCAGAATTGTTTCGTGGATTCGTTAATCAAATATAGATATTAAATTAGTGAATAAAAGGTATTAAGTTCTTTTTGTTCTCTTCTTCATTTCACACTCTATTGCTTTTCGTGCTACGTATAATATCCATCACAGGATCTGAGATTAATTACTGCTTGTGATAAAAAAAAAAAAAAGAAAAAGAAAAATAGGGTCCCCGATTTATAAGGAAGGGAAATCGAATCCCTTTGTTCCAACGGAATTTTTTCATTTCTTTCGCGAACAAAGCGAATTCTGATAGGGGATACGGGTAGGCTTTCCACGTGGCTCAGTCGTGCGGCATAATTTTCAATTACAATAGATTATATCGCGTTGAATTTAAACGCCGGGATCGAAAACGCCCGGCTCTTGTTTTGACAGTATCGCCACGATGAGACCATCGCTTTCCATGTGCTGATATTAAAAACGAGTTAATAAAAATCCTGCGTTTCGATATCGCACGACCAATTTTCTCACAATTTTTCACGATGAAAATAATTTGCTTAGAAAAAGAAAATTTAAGCAAGTAAAAGAATTATCCAGCAAATGGAACGAATATAAATTAAGTTTGTTAGAAAATTGTGACAATTTACACAAGATTTAAACGAGGATATGATATAATAATCCAATGATAATGGAAATTGTAATTAAAAGAAAAAGAAAAATCAAATCATTCCACGTTAAACAAGTCACAATAACTCTCATTATTCCCCATCCTTGCAAATCTTGTTCCTTACCAATGCCCCCTCCCCTCCCCTTCTCACAAAAGGAGATACAATTTTTTTTTCGTCGGCGTCCGGAGATCGTGACCAGGCTATAAACGGTCGGTTTGCGTAAACGCACAAAAATCGTCGAAACTGCATGCCGCCCGTTTACACGCGGAATATTAATTAAGCTCGCGTAAAAGCCGCGCGTGTCGCGGAACGGCGCCGCTCATAACGGCCCCCGTTGTACGCGTTGAATCTCCATTACGAACGGCCGCACGTTTCCCGCGTCCGTTTTGAATTACGAGCGGAAAGTATGGAGCGATCGTAAAGCTCGTCCCAGCTACGAGGGAACGCGTTTAAAAGGTCCCCAAAGCACGCGAGGACAATGCTAATAAGCGAATTATTGGGAATTCTAAGGGTTTCTAATCTAAGATCACGGTGGTGTGGATGAAGCGCGAAGAGGGTTGAAGTTGTGTGACGATTGAAACGAAAGAACGCGCGTTGTGCAAAGCCGATTTAAGTTCGCTCGGATGAAGCTAGATGGCGAGACGTGTAACATTGAATATCGGGATGAAAGATGAAATGAAAATAAAGAAAAATGAGCGTTGAAATTTGTTTTTGGAAAAATTTTGTTATTTCTAAATCTCATTAATTAAAAATTGAAAGTTTCTTGCGTATTTTGTTTTGTATTTAAATGAAACAAAGTCTATTTACTCTTGGTATGTTTTGTTTACAGAAAACGATGATATTCGAAGAGAATATTGATGATACGTGTTGCATTTGAAAAATTAGAAGCCAGATGGAGGAAGAAAAAAAAAGAAAGAACGAAATTCTGTGGTTAAAGAGGAACCGAAAATCGTCGTTATTCGACCGCCGAGAAAGAGACAAATCTCGTGTGTAGCGAGCTCTAGGATCTCGTTCCCATTATTCCAGGATTTTGTGTATTACCCCATAACGAATACGTCCGAGATAATAAAATAGGAAAGCCTGTTATCTCTCTTTATGGTCACAACACAGCCGGTTCAATGAACCTCTTCTCAGCGTTTGATATATCGATACCGTTGATAAAACATTTTTATCGTACGAAACACCGCATCGATTCTTCTATTCATAATATCAAGCATGATCTATGGAACGTGGCTACGACGTAGTAAAATTGCGAATTCCTGGCCAAATCTTATCTTACGAAGAATTATAGTCGAAATGTGTAGAATGTGGAAGAATAAAACTCAAACTCCGTCACGTGACAATTTTACAATCGTTCGTTTTACATTTTTCTGAGAGAATTTTTAAAGGGATTCGATTAATGATTCTCGTGAGAGCAACGGGAAGAAATATTATTTACAACGTATCCAAGTTTTCATCGCTGGATTAAGATATCGCAACAATTCTCATACATCAAGAAAACACGTAGCAAATAATTTTTATACGATGCAATCATTTTCTTCCTGCAAACGAAACGAACGCGTCGTTAAATCAACATCAACCATCCCCATCCACCGTACATATATATATTCTTCCTGCTGCCAATTCGCAACTGCTCGAATTTTCATTTACCCACGCAATAAAACGCGGGTAGGCGGCTGTGCGTCGGAATTTAATCCCCTTGCCGAATGAAACTCGCATTAGCCGGGACACAATTTCACGCTAATTTCCCGACCGTGGTCTCTCTGCAACTCGTCTCGAGGAGATGTCGCGCGAAGACGAACGTACCGACAAATATCTTCGCCTTTGCTAAATCTCGCTCCTCTTAAAGAGAATCTCATTCCCCTCCGCGGCCTCCATCGATCGACGAGAGTCCGTAATATCGTCGGTATTCTGAACGTATACTTGCCACTTCACTTTTTCTGGAAATTCATTTTCATTGGTGGAAAGAAATCTCGTGAAGAGAATCGCGCGGATTCGCACGGATTGGTCGGAAGGAGGGGATGCACTTTCTTTTTTTTTTTTTTTTTTTTTTAGAATCCCTCTTATTCCTGATTTTTATTCCAGGGGAATCTGTTACGAGCAATTCCTCGTTTCCATTTACACCACCACGAGTCATTCCAGAATTTCTGATTTAGAGACTCGGGAAAAATAGATAGATTCTTTTTGCACATCTAAACGTGTGTGCATTCCAAAAGCAGTGGAAATAGGTGGAGGATCTGTTTCAACCCTCAATCACGACAGTTCTTTCGAGAATCGAATCGGTGCCATCCAGTGAATCTACCGAGGTCAATTTAGCAATTAAACTAGCCGAGGAGGAGAAGAACCGAAACTAAACCAGATGAAGCCCCCCTTCCTCGAACGATGCAACGCGATCACGGTTGCTAAAACAGTGCCAGCATCGTCGCCATTGGCAAAACCCTTTCGCAAGATTTACGCGAGCTGCATCCGGGGCGAGTCCGTGATTCTTGTATGGACAACGATGGAGGATTGGATGCAGGGATTGGTAAGAAGGTTACGTTATTGCCGAGCTTCACGGGCCATAGAGCGACAGATCGCGGCAATAACTTGGCGGAAGGAGACAGTCAGCTAGTAACGCAGCTTACCTTTGCGGCAGGGAAATGGCGGAATGGTGTGCATGCGAGAGGGAAGGGAAGATGGAACGACTATCGCGTTTGCATCGGTGGTAAGCACGGTTTCATTGGTCGATGTTTGCCTCTTTGTTCACAGCGGACCCGGTCTTTTGTTGCAGGCCACTAAGCGAACGACTCTATTTTGCATCGTTGAAAGGGCTCGAACTGTTAGAAACTCTGTTTTTTCTTATGCAGCGAGGATAGCCAGGAATGGAAGCTGCTTGTCCTCGATTCCTTTTTTTTTTTTTTAGAAAGTATGTGGAAAGTAGAAGAATGTTTGTAGGGTTTCACGATTATACGGAGAATAATTTTGGGAGTGTTTGTGACAGTGAGAAAAAGAAAATGAAAAATTACTTTGAAGTTTCGTCAGCATTGCGGCCAGATACTTTGGAAGTCAAATGGTAAGCGAAACTATGCCATATTTTTTGGTGATTGAATATTTTTTAAAAGTTTTCGAATAGAAAGAATTCTTTAGTAATATTTTTAATTCAGAAATAAATCTAAGAAAATTCCTCTAAATTCCCTCTTGAATTTTTAATATTCGGTATAAAACCTAATTACATTACACTGAACTCTTTCTAAAAAAAAAAAAAAAGTTGTCAATCAATTTCTAAAAATTTAATACACGATTCGAACAAGTGAGAGCAAAACGATACGAGCGAAAAGTAACGAGATATCATATCGCGGTGCTAATTAATTAAAAAATTAACCCGGAAGCAACCAGAGGTGAATCACGGTTACCTGTGGCAAGGTGTTCGCGTTTTCACACAGTGCGAATTTTATCTGAACGCCTCGCATTCCCGGGGGACTAATAATAAAATTGTTCGTTCGAGAAGAGAGACAGTTATGCAACGACAAGTATGCCACGAATTCTTCGGGCTTTCGATGATTACCTGGCACGCGGCGCCAACCCCCATCTTCGAACGGCCGCGGATTACGCGACCTCATCCATCCCTGCGGCCGTGGGGCTAGCCGAATTAGTAACCGCACTTTGGACGATAGTTCATTATGCTAATTAAAGTTGGCTAAATATCCTGTGAACGAAAACGGCCCGTATTTCCGAGATTCTTCCCTCCGTTTCCACTCTCCCCTCTTGCTCTCTCTCCTTCCTTCCTTCGTTCTCCCCCTTTTTTTCCTGGCCGCTTGCCGCGTCCGGCGGCGATCTTAGGCGCGGCCACCGCGTCCATCCGCACATTTTTCTTCCGGCCGTGTATCAGACTGCTGCGGTCGAGGGTTGCGCTTTGTGTGCAGGCCTCGATGCCCCTCGTTCGATCGTATTAAACGGGGAAAAAATTCGGGCGGGAATAACCATTAGCTTAATGTCTTGTGTCGAACTGGTCTATGTGTAATGTTGTACGTGAAGATTCGACCAAGTGTTTCGGACGTAGAGACGAATAACTCGGCTTTTATTTTTATTGCGTTGATTAATGCATGTTCCTGTTGGGAAGATTGAGTATTGGATCTGTATAAAGTGCGCCTCCTTGTTGGATGAAACGTTTTATAATATCGCTATGGATAATAAAATTTTGTTAGTATTTTTTAGTATCTCTCGGTAAGTATATCATCGTAAGTATTTCATTCGTGAAGCAGTGGTTTGGAAAAATATTTCTTTCCAATTTTCAACTTTTGAAAAGTAAATAATGAAAGTTGTATAATTTCAGGTCAGCGTGTATTCTCATACTATGAGAATTAAATTTCATCTTCGCTAATTTCATTATCAATTTAATATTGACTCCATTCTCGGATACGAATCAATAGAAATCAAATAATTGCAAGAAGAAACTAAGCAAATATATATATTATTTAACACGGTTATTGTTTTCTTGTATCCGGAAAATTTCTCATCGTAACGAAAATTTGCCAAGGAAAATCGGTTGGTGAAACGGAATTGAAATATAGATATTTTGGGTAATTGCGTTTCAATGCAAAATTCGAAAAAAACTGGGGAGGAGAGAGAACGGTGGTCCGGCTTTTGAATGTTTGCACGGCGGAAGTGTGGCCGGCGGCGGCCTCGGCGGAAATAAAATTTTTGGCAACGTTTCAATGACAACGAGCCACCGTGGCTCGTGTACCACGTTTTTTAATTAACTAGCTACAAGTATTCCCGGACGATGATAATTTTCAACAGTGGATCCGGAAAGTGGGCCACTCCACTTGGTGGAATGAGCTATGTCGCATCCGCAGGAATATACCGATTTACGACTTCCTTTCTGTTGTAAAATGTATATATTGTCGAAGAGTCGTGGATGGAAAAGGAAGATTTCTTTTCGAACACTACGCGAAAAATATATGGTAAATAAAGTATTTGTAATTTTTAAATTCGATATTAGTTATTTTTATTATTAATATTTTAATTTCACTTGTTTCAAACTTGTGAATTTTGTATCAAGCGTGCAATGGATTGATTTGAATAATTAAACATTATTGGGATATTAAATAAATTAAAGAAAATTGGAGAGAGAATTATGTGTAATTTTCGTTGCAGTTTGATAATTTGTAATAAAAAAAAGAAAATATGAATATAGATGCTAATAATCTTTTTCAATTTTCTTTTTTTTCATTTCTATATCTTTCATAATTTGCAATGAGAATAAAAATATTAATCTTGAATATTATTTATTTCAGCCTAAGCCAATATTCAATTATATAATTTATAACGAATAAATCTTAAAATTAATTTTACGAATAAAAATTCTATTATGAATTTATTAATCAAATTCTTCTTAAAAATTGATAATTCGATATTATCATTATGTAATCAATTGTGCAATAACTTAGTATGTGCACAGTTTCTATTTCTAATTCTCTTAGCGGCGTTAAGCGATTCCATTAACAGTCTAATTTTCTGTGATAAATTATGTACATCGATAGCCTCTGAACAACGTACGTGTCTAATTATCAATTTATTCTCGCCATTAATTCGATCACTAACGACAGTAATCAACAATGGTATACTCGTACAGGAGAAACTGAATAAATCAGTGAAATGACCAACGTTTCCATCAAATTTCCATTCGTTCTCGCCAGAAGGGACGAAACAAAAAAAGAAAAAAAAAATAAGAAAAAGTGTCGTTCTGTTTAACATTTTATCTTGTTTCATTAAAAAATTAAATTAAATCACATTTACGAAATGGATTAAAAAAACACATAATCACATATTAGAATAAGATCAAATTTGCAAATGGTTATATTCAAAAATGGAAAAAAAATTGTTTCCAATCTTCCAGATTTATTTTGCAAAATATAATATTGATGAAACTAATATTTTTTAAATGCCACAAAGATTTTGAAATTTTTATTTTACTTTAAACGTGTTCATAGAATAATATAGCATTATTTAATCGTTTAATTTTTATTTTTATCAATTAATAATTTAAAATAAATAAAGTGATAGAATATAAACAAGAAATTAAAAATACCAGCATAATAAATTTCATTTATTCAATTTATTCGTAAAACGTAATGCAAATAAAATTCTTTATTCAAAATTATTATTAATAATGAAAACATGTTTTCGTTAAAAACAAAAATTATATTCTTGCAAAAACAAGAATTCATGAAATCGATGCAAATAATAATTTCCACCTATCGTTTGCCTTGTACAACTAACCACCCTTGTACAACAAGAGTTTAAATTAATTAAATTCAAATTTTGACATAATTAGTTACGCATCAAAGAACATATTTTTCTCTCTCGTGTTTCCATTTTACCATTTTATTCCACAATTGTATTCCACGTACAATTATTTCCATAACGCAACGTTAATTCTAATTTCCCGCGTACGCAAATCTATACCTTCATCGCCGAAAAAAAAAAAAAAAAAGAACAAATAATCCTCAAACAAACGAGACAAGCAGTCTCGATCGAATTTCAATTTGGCTCGCGTCTCATCGAGATAATCTCGAAACGAAACAAAACGAAACGAAACGAAACGAAAATTACTCGAGAGCCGGGCGTTCCAAACGTGAAAGAACGAACGAACGAACGAACGTTGCCGCGATTTTGCGTAAAAGTGGATCTCGATCGACGAATACCCGATTCGGTATCACACCGGGCTTCATAAATAATGCGACGATCAGCAGGAATTATCGGTGGGGGAGGCCGGTGTGCGGTGGCCAAGTGCGGGTAATCGTGACACGGCGCACGTCGCCGACTGGATTTTACGGTCGGAATCGACATCGGGAACGGGCTTTGCACGTCAACGGGCGTACAGCTAATTCCCGGCACTGCCTTTCCACCGAGCAAAGTCGTCCGTCTCTCGATCGCTTTCCACGTTGGCAATGCCATTGCAGGGAGGAGGGCGGCGATAGAATTCACGAGGAATCAATCGATGTTCGCAGATCGAGCTTTCCACGGCCGATCGGGATTTCCTGCTGCGGCGGTTCACGCGTATTCTCCTACGAACGGAGAAATGTTAACACGGAGAGAGAGGAAGAGAAAGAGAGAGGGAGAAAGAGAGAGAGAGAGAGAGGTGGAAAGGGTGGGAGAGGAGGCGAGATAGGAGAATGGAAAGTGAAAGAGGGTAGAACGAGAGCGAACGTTAGGTTGCACCTCCATGGTGGTGGTACATAAAGACAGCTTTCGCCCGTTATCGAGCCCGATTCCAACCCCGTCGTTGTCCCCCTCCATCAGCCGAACCCACGCCACACCAACCTCTACCTCTGCTGCCCTTATCGGCTCAACAAATTTAACTTGATTTCCTATACGGACTTTGCGGAGCTCCGGGGAAATACAGAGCTGGCTTCGGCCCGTCTACGTCTAAACTCGCTTTACGATAAGGGATAAGCCTCACCCTACATCTACCATTCCTCCTCTTCCTCATTCGCCCCTCTTTTCGTCTCTTTCACCCCCTCTTTCTCTCCTTCTGATCATCTCTCTCTCTCTTTCTTGTTAGTCGAGCACCACCACGAACCATCCGTTCAACGATGTCGAATCCTCTTGACCCGGCCGGCCCGAACTTTTCCACGAGGGGTCGAGGAAAAGGGGAGGAGAAGTTTTCGAAGTAGCACGGTTTCCTTCGCGCCGAAAAAGATCCAATGAGATTTCTCGAGGACGAGAGAACGTGCCATCGACGGCTTGCTTGCTGGCTTCCGTTTGTTGCGAGATCGACGGTTATTTTGGGCTTAGTTATGGAATAGAAGAAAGAATTGGGTTGTTTTCAGATCAGAGGAAGATGAGGTAAGTGGGATAATGAAGAATATTCGTTTAATGGACAATTTTTAGAATTTGAATAAATTATATTTAATAATACGTAAATAGAATAATATTCAGATTTATATTAAATTTCTAAAAATTGTTTATTAAAGTCTTTCATTTTATTTCACGAAAGTATAACTTTTCAATAACACTGATATATTGATATTGTAAAAGATTATATTTTCCTCTTTAAATTTTATTTCCTTGCTGAAGAAAAGAAAATACTCTTCACAATATCTTCTTTTTATTTATTTTTAAAATAAAATACTTTTTCTTGCCACGTGATTAATTCCTCGAACATCGTGAGAACCAAAACTCACTCTGTACTTTGTTATCCTCTTGTAATTTCAAAAACAAAGTATATATATATATAAGAACAAAGGACAATATCCAAGATATTCATAATTATTTTCATGTTTTGCTTACAGTATAAATAAATTCAATCACAAAGGATCCGTCCAGTCGACACTATTTCGCGTACATTGCAAAGCTTACCGCATTACCGGTATATTAAACATCGTACAGCCAGTTTGAAATGACGGCTCTCCGGAGAGGCAGAAGCTCGAGAGTCAGAAAGACAGCGCCGAGAGGGGTAGAGGACGAATGAGAGAGTGGCGTATGGTACACGCAGTCTGGCGCATAGTCTCTGTATAATTCAGTCATATCCATGCTAATCCCACCGGCCGGCTCACATTCTCCATGATGGATGCACAGCCACCGGAGAATTGCCCTTTTCATTGAAATACAACTAAAATTAAACTCATTTGTTGCTCCCTCGGCGGGGATAACGATACTGTCCATTTTGTGTTTTCTTGGGATAAATACTTTCTTCGAGGATTATATCGATATTTTCGAGGATACGAATCGCAACAGAATAATTAAATTTAATTGAATTATTTGTGAAAGAAAAAATGTTTGATATAAAAGTTACAACAATCGTACAAAGGAAGATGTAATTAAATGCATATTTTTGCAAATTGATTCTAATCGATTCTAATTATAATTTTCAGATTTTAAGATGTTCCCTAATAACCTGGATGGCAATAACTACAAGTTTGTAAGTCTTGCATTTTATATTTTTGAATGATAAATTTTTCTTCTCCTATTTATATTCATAAAATTATGCTACGCTTCTGCATTTTAAAAGAGAAATTTTCTTTTTTATGAATTATTTAGAGTGATCACACCGTATAAATATTGAGAATTATTATCTTGGATTAGATCGAAGATTTTTCAAAGTGTATAAAGCAGATGGAATAATATTGGAGAAGACGGTTTAACTGAAAAATCGTAAGGCGATCGGTCATATAATACGTTCAATAAATAGAAACGTAACAACAGATGTGCCGGATACTTATTCGACAGATGTGTCGATATTTTCTCATGGAAAGAGCACAGCTCAGAGAGACACGGTTGGTAATATTGGGAGAAAGCATCGCGCGTCGCAAGAAAGGTTTTTGCGGAGGGTTTAGGAAAATGTCGATTATGTTACACGCATAAAATGATAATCGGCGAATACGAATGCTATATGTATAAAAAAAAGAAAAAAAAAAGGAAGAAAAAGGGATATTCGAATATCAATCGGAATTGGATACTATATTTTGAAACCTGCATGAAATCGACATGCATGGAAAGAAAATGGTATATACGTTCTCCAAAATATATATATGTATTTTATAGAAAATAGAATATTTATGAAATATTCCATCGATGCACTATCGATTTAATAATATACTAATATGATATATTAATAATTTTGCAGGAAGCAAACTATAATTAACAAATATAATTTAGTATATGAAAAAAAAGTATAAAATAGTTTCAAGATATCTTCATTTTTAATATAATATTTTGAACAGGAATATATATTTTTAATGTTAGTTGCATATCCTTGCAACATAATTTTCACACTTGACGTAAATTATTTTACATACACGCAACATAAATCTCAATTTAATTTAAATTCAGATTTATACATGGTAAGTTGTCAAAAAATACAATAATTTCGAAAATATTAAAAATTCTTTCCCACGAATTTTCCGATGAAATGCAAAATACAAATGTTTTTCTTTTTTTTTAAAATTGTCCATCTTTTTCATTTGTTTTACATTGACGAATGAATAATCAATTTTCGTCGCAGATTTGTTTAAAAACGAATTTCTACTTGTCCTAGGAAATTTTCTAAAATTACGAATCATTGATTAATTACAGTTACAATTCTAGGTCTTGGATGAAACAAGTAGCTGTCCAATTTATACCAGTAACCACAAAATATCGAATGTAACCGGATACTGAGAGTACATAAAAGCGAACAAAGTGGAAAATGGTCAGCAACTTCTTAGATACTGGTCCAGTTTTCCCTTTCTGACGTCGACGAACCGTAGCAGAAGCTGATCGGTCGGCTTTGTGTCGATCATCGTCGATATTCTATCCTTTACAACACCGGAACGGAGAGGAAAGGGGAAAAAGGAGGATTGAGAAAGAAAGAGAGAAAAAAAGAAAGAAAAAAAACGGAACGTTTCGACTCGAACCGATACTTCCACCCCCGAGTTTTCATCTCGATTTACTACGAAAGAGCTTGTATACTATTTCGACTATTTTCTTTTTCGTTGCTCGTTTAATGTTTCCTCTTATGGGATAGAGAAAGTATCTCTACGCTGGCACAATTTTAAAATGGAATTATTTAAAATGTTATTGCGTTGTGTTCACCAAAATAGGAAATTTATTAATATAAAAAAGTATTTCGAGTGGGATTTAGCAATTGAAACTAATGGATGGAAATATTCAATTTAGCTAGAAATTTATTTCGAAACTCAATTACGTATAACTCCGACCCGATGGAAGTTTAATTGCTCCCGATTCTAACGTTTTACTAATCGAATATATGTATAACTGACAATTATTCGATGAACTAAAAAAAAAAAAGGAAACCGAATATATATATATATATCTTCATTTGGAAAACCAAATCCTTCCTCCTAATGAGAGGAATTTATCGAATTAAATACCGATAACATTTTTCCATCAAACGTAACAACATTATAATTCTTCCAAATTCCTATATCCAATCGAGCAGCATCCACAAACTCGTCGACCATCCCAGGTCGACCAACGCTATCTCGTAGTCACTCCCATTACTAGATAAAATCCCATAGAACAACACTCGAGACAAGTGTTTTTCCCGATTTAATTTTCTAATTAGAGAGGAGGGAGGTTCAATTAAATCGTCGCCGGGGAAAATCAATAGCGTAGAATGAGAGGAGAATTTCATAGGGAGGGATATTCCCCTGCTCGAGGAATTCGTTAGGGATCCTCTCCCCATTGTACACGTGCGCGCGGCGCGCGTAAATTCGCGGACCCTCGCGAAATGGCCACTCGCCGTTTTAAACTGAACGAGGAGGATGCATGCCGGGATTGGAACATTGGAGCTCATACATGTACGCTCGAAGATTGGGCGACGCCTCATTCGATTAACCGGGAGGGTCGCGGAACAAATCAACCGACTGAGTACGCACTGGATATTCAGATGCATCTCCCGATGAGGGGGGGACTGCAATTGCTAGAGGGCGCTTCTTTTGTCCGTGATGGTCCATGGCAAGACGGATGTGGACAAAGAGATGAAATTGATAGAACGTACAGGGTGGTTGAAAAAAAATTCTTATCGTGGCTCTAAGAGGATCGTTCGGCGAACTTTGGTAAGCTCAAAGTTAATTTTTCTAATTAATTACCATTGATTTATAGATCTCTTAAAATGAAAATAATTTTTGACAAGTGATTTTTGATTATATTATTGGAAAAAAAAACGATAATGAATTGTAGTTTCTCTTCTTCTCTTGATTGAGAAGTTGTTGAATATTGAACACTTTATTTATCACAAAATCACAAATTGTTTTCACGGTATTCTCGTTTGAAATATTTTATTTCTGAAACTGGTAATAACAACAATATTTTTCATAATTGCAAATGAAAATACGTCATTTCTTTTCATTCTTGTATAAAACTAATATGTAAAATGCATGGATGTATGTAATAATATATATATCGTTTTCTAGAAAGCACAAAAGCAAGAGGCAACGTGTTCAATGACTGGATAGCAACGCAATAAATATTTCAAACGTGCATCTGTAAGTTATAATAAGTAGTTATGTAACTTTATTGAATATAACAAAATAGGTCAAAGATGAAAATGAAATATTAAACATTTCTTTGTAGTACAAAAAAAAAATATATTCATTCGTGTATAAATAGAATTTAATATGAGATATACGAGAGAAATTTCATAAATAGTATACTCAAGTTGATCATTAATCAGTATTTTTAATGAGTGAAAGATTAAAATTTATAATAAAAGTATTCATTTTCATCTTTTTATTAAAAAAGAATTTTCTTTGCACACAATAAAAAGATTATAATAACGTTCATGAAACATAAATAATAGAAATAGAAAAATGGAAACAAAAACGTGATATTTTCTTTTTAAAATAACAATTTTAAATTTTGAGATGAAATATATTTTTCACTCACAGTTGAGAAAAGTAAATTTCAGAGGTATTCTTATAAATCAAATGAATTTTTTAGATACCATTTCCAAGTTTTTAAAATATAACTATCGAATGAAGTGAAAAAGAGAACTAATTTAAATCCACTGACGTAACAAGAAACATGCTCAACTCTCTTTACAATATATTAATAAAAATACGAGTTTTGATGAAACGATTTATTGAAATTTGAAACATATTTAATGGTACGTATTTATGCATATGATATGATAAAGTACTTATACGCGAAATAACCGTGTTTCAATTTCTCTTACGAAAGCAGATTTCAAAACTATGCCGCGCATAGCTCGCCTGGGAAATTAATTGCGTATGAAAGCGCGCCGCAACTAAGAAAATTATAGCTGACGTTATCTGATCGAGCTCGAGCTTTAAGCGAACCACGATTATTTGTGCGTTACCATTTAGTTCCAGCGGTTGGCAGAAGTGGAGCAGATTAGAGAATGCTTCATTGTCAATTCTCATTAATTCAATAAATGCGATTAAGGATCGATGAACAATGATTTCTTCGATAATTTCAAACAAGAAAAATTCAATAAGAGATTCTCCTTTTTTTCTTCCAATACTTTTCTATTTTTAACGATATTTTGAATATAATGAAAAAAAGGCTAACGATTATTAACACTATGAAATTTTTTTTTTACAGATCTGTCACGAGTCCTCCCTTTTCGATTTATTTAAAAATTGCTGAACTTCTATTTATCCCGTAAAATAAAATATTATGTATACAAAATATAAAATAGTAACTATATAAATAGTAAGTAAATTTCATTTGATAATGCAATATAATCGATAACCAATGTGTAATATCAGATTCTTCCGATCGTAGACTGAACTCGCTGCTAAGTTAATGAATAATTAATTTTCAGGGAAATTTCGATGGTTCTGTAGCACTGTCATTAAACATCGGTAAACAGCATTATCGTAACAATTCTACCGCGTCGACATTAATTACACATCGGAAATCGATACATTACACTGTAATACGCGCGAAAAATGTCACGCGCGGCTAACCAAGTTGAACGAGAGAGTAAACATTGACTCGTTTGTTGATCAAGTCACTTCAATCAATTGTAGATTTTCATATGTAGTTGTTTCTGTCTCGTTCTGTCGCGGTAAATATTTGCCCATTCCGTGATACAACGAACGTTAGTAGATTACAGAGAGTTTGCAACATTTAGTTACACAATCGTTAACGAAAAACGAAATGGGCAAGTCGTTAGTGATGCATAAATATATATATATATATATATATATATATATATATATATATATATATATATATATATATATATGCATAAAGGAGAGAGAAAAAGAAAAAAGATTGGCAAAGCTATAGAATCGTTTACCAAAACCTTTTATTTAGAATAATTGATTTTATTCTATTTTCTATTTCCGTCGTCTATTCATTTTTTCCCCAAATCGACTTCCGTCACACATCCAATTCGAGCAAATTGTTTTTGGCAGCGCGATATTTTCGATAAAATTGTTGAAATCATTTTGCCATTTCGTTCACGTCAGCATCGAAAATGGAATTCTGTAAATATGTATCGAATCACATCGCTGGTCAATTTAGATATTCGTTGCAATTGTAATGTTTAATGCTTCCATTAGCGTCTACGAATGTAGCGATGAAAATTATTACATAATTGTTATTGTTCCCGTTGTGAAAGTTTGAAGTTTCACCACGGATAAATGTACCGGTGTTTCATGCACCAACCGGATCCAATTATGCATAGTTCTTGAGAGATAAAAGATGGAATAAAATATAGTTTGTATTTATAAACAATGATGCACAAGATGATAAGAAGATAAATAAGAAAACGGAGACGTTTCAAAAATTAAGGTAAGATCGCATCTTTTTTGAACGAAATTGTACATTTCTACATAATTAACAAAAAGTTTGCAAAATTTCTACTGCATCTTGACACTATTTCACATAGATCAACCAGATACATACACCAAATAATAATGCATTTATTTTATTTCAAAATTATGAACAAACCGAGCAGCATCTCGCGCAAAGCACTTTTCATCCCCCAGCTATAAAGAAGCTAAAAACGTCCACGTAACAAGTTGCCCAATTCATCACTAACATCCTACTTTCGCCCATTCTCAAATGCATGGCTGCCGGTAAAGGGAACAAAAGCGGGCGTATACAATGTTTCCGTCTAAAACTTGGGCTCTTAACTTTCGTTGAATTTCCTTACCTTAACATACCCTCCCCCTCCGTTGCCGCGTTTTCGAGTTTTCAAGGTTGTTCTTGGGCGGAAGGGGGCGGGAGCAGACGGGCGTTGAAGTATGAGCCGGTGTCACGATGTTGAGTGAATTATCAGTTACGACGAGAGGACTAGACGGAAGGATGGAACGGCATGGAAAGGTTAAGCTGTCGCTTACTGGACGTGGCTAATGAAAGCTTAGCCGTGTAATGCAATCTGACGGAAAGCAAGCTTGCCGTCTGACGTGATAGGTCAGTTGAGGCTACTCCGAGTTTGCAGGGAAGACAAGTGGATTAACCGAGGATGGCGGCCATATAACGGACGATCTTTGGACTTCCTTTTTGCCTTCGTGCTCCCCGCCCACCCCCTTCTACGTCGATGTCCACCATTTTTATCATCTCTTCTTCCCTCGAGAGGCGTGGGAGGGAGACGTAACATCGAAAGACAGTTATTATACCGTGGACAATTTGTCCGTTCCTCTTATTCGGGGCCGTAATACCGACGTGGAGACGCGGAAATCACTGTGACAGAGGATATAGACCAGAGGGTAGATACCAATTCCAGCGATTACTATCAATTGCATCAAGTTCTCGTGACACAGCAGATTGTACAATTTTTTTTTTTTCACAGATGTGACATTCGAAACTCTGAAGAATAATTTCTGATATAATATTTTTAATTCGTCTCATTTCTTCTCGAATTATATATTAACCCTTGTGTTAATATCTAGAGAGTTCCATTTCATTTGAAATTTTGAATCTTCCAGAAAATCTTTCTAATTCTTCTAATTGATTCGAGTTCCAGTATGATAAAGTTTATCGGTGAAAAGTCAAAAGTCGAACGATGTTAAAAATTTGAGACACGCGCGCGAGAAAAGTGAGGTATTGAATCTATATAGGGACGCGGATTCGACGTTTCCGTGATAGAATGGGAAGAATGTTCCCGTTCGAGGCGCAGACGGTTGTTTTTCATCATCATCATCGTTGAACACGCATTATAATTTCCGTTGATACTGCCTTTTCTCGTGACGACACGCGCGGCCCACGTTGCGTAGCTTCGTAGAACAACGATACGAACTCTCGACACGCGGTTACTTAATTCAAGCCGACACGGCACGTCGTTTTTCCCAGAAACGTTTACCCGATCAATGCGGCTCGGCCAGGAATTCCGTGTTCGAAAGTCGTGTTTCTTCGTACCGACAGCCAACCACGTTTCTACTTATGTGTATTACATATGTGTGTGTGTGTGTATGTATCAACCGCATTCGTCCTTTTGTCGAAAAATATTATGCGCACGATGTTGGACAGATTTATCGATCTCTTTCAAGATTCTATCCGACCGTGTACGGTTGAAATTGATGCATCCCGATTCCCTCCTTTCCCCGATCATGCACGGACTTTATAAAATTTTCAGGTTACGTCATAATTTTTCCCCGAATTTATGTTCTTCCCCGGACCTTGCAGTTTCGAAAAGCGGAATAAGCAAGGAATGCTCGGTGGAATAAAATGGACATATGAAGACAGATGTTTACGCTTTACATTGCTTTCGTTGCTTTCAATATTTACATACATTTCTTGTCTCTAAATTGTCATTATTTTTCAGGGAAACACGTTTGTCACTTCGTTCGTTCGATCGTCTTCTCGATTACAATAATTGTATTTCGTTTAACAAGTAGATGGATAAATAGAATTATAAAATTCGTAACAGTTGATTATAGTTCAAAGTACATAACAGCAAAGGGAGTTAAAACGTTATCCATAATGTTATCGTATAATATTGTAAGCGTTGCGTTATTATTTTTTATGTTAGATAAAAAGGAAATTACCTGAAACCACGATCAACTTACATCAGGTTCTATTAACCCAAAAATAATTCCGAAGGAGTATAATTAATAAAATAAATTTGAAAGAAATTTCACAAGATAAAAATTATCGAAAATTCTCGAATTCTCAAATTCTAATATTTTTGCAGTTTCGTGGCGTTCCATAATCTGAGAGGAAGCAAGGGTAAAAACGAGAGGGACGGTCGATTTAGTCTGCGGCCAAAGTGATTTCTCAAATTGGCGAAAGGAGGATGATCGGTCGCGCCACGTAAGCGGGCCAGATATTTACGAGGGCGAAACGGCCTCTGGTTTGCAAGTAAAATCGTCCCCCGCATTCAGCCGTGGTTCGCTGACAACGTTTGGCTTGATGGTCGACGAGGGTGGATAGGTTATAATTGGTTTTATCTGACTATAACGGCGAAGGTGGCCCTAATGAAAACGATAGGCTGACACGCGAATCTGCATACTGGTTCTGGTGCAAAAAGGAAACGCAACTGGGGCCGCGAAAGTGGCCGCCAGAGAGCAGCAGCAGCAGTAGCAGCCAACCTTTCGCAGCCAGTCGGTCTGCACGATATTACTATTTGCACAAAATTACCAGGCCAAGATTGCCCGTACTTACGAACACCCCAGGCCTACGATTGGCCAACGTCGACGTCGTTGTTGCGAATAATCGCGTGCGTGATCCCGTTTGAAAACGACGCCTCGCTTCTTGCCGGTTCCCTCGAGTCTCTTGCCTTCTTCTTTGCTTGCACGATGCAATTCGAGAATCGCCCGATAGAAATCAATTTGATGGGTGTTAGGCTGCAAGTTGATAGGGTGAAATGAAATGTATACCTTATAATTTCTTCTTTTTCCTTTTTTTTATTCGTTGTATTCCTTACTTCGAAAGAAAATTAACCTTCATTGTGAATATTACTGCATATTAGTCTCAGTTTCGTCGATAAATCTTTTGAGCTTTTTCAATTATTACGCGTAGAAATATTATTTGATACAAAGATAGCTTATATTTAGAGATGATTTTATTCGTGAAAAGATATTAATGCATATTCGAATTAAATTCAAAATGGCCGGTGTAACTATCCGTGTGCATATGTCTGTGTAAGAAATGATTTTATTATTTCACAATGTATTCCAGTTATGTTTCATTCTAAATTCATTTTAAAAAGTAAATTCAATCTGTTGTATCTTTCATATCAAAATTTTACGATAAATCAAAATACGGAATTAGTTGAAAATGAATTTCAACTTTTGTCATTTTTATAAATTATATAAATTAACATAAATATAAGGAGAGCTAAAACGTTCCTATCTTGATTCACAAATGATGCGATACGAAATTCTCCGAAATATCTGAACTAATCTACATATTATCAAACTCTACGCCATACCATAGGTAGAAATTGAATGATCCACTGCCTGTGGAACTTACGCTGAGACATATCTGTGGATTTCCTCGCTGCTTAAAATCCACTTAGCACGCTGAACCATCAAAAGGTAATCTCTACACGCAAAGCACTCGCTTAACGTACGATTATAATGCAATACGCGTGTTAACGATTCTGTTAACTATTCAAAAATATTTACGATTCGCGATATTAATCGTTAAATTTTATTCTTTGTTATATTGTATCTTAAAAAACGAACTCGTAAAATAATTCTACGATATCTATTTCTGAAATGCACACGTGCCTTTGCATCGAAATTATTTACAAAGTATATTTTTATATATAAAAATGCAAAATACAAATATATGCAGAAATATTCCAATATTAACAATTGAAACAAAGGTAAAAATAAAATGAAGAATAATTAATTATTCTTATTTCTAGGGCAAATACGAATTCATTGTTTTAAAAATAAATTTCTCAAAAGAGAAAAAAAGAAGAAGGAAAGAAAAGAAATAACTTTGAACTTGTTTCCTCCTCGTTTCGTGTTCGAAAGTCTTAAAAATGGCGTGCGTGCAATTAGTCGTGCGGTTAACCCTCTTTTTCGAAAAAAATCTAAAGTGGGTTAATTCGTGATACCGTCCAAATATCGGTCTCGGTCAAATTACTTTTCGTCTTTAATTTTAGGCAAGTTGCACGCGAGCGGCGGGACACGGGATCAGGTATCGGATGAAAATTAAGGCTAGGGGGAAAGATAATGTTCAACTGACCAGGAAACGTGATGGATCGCTCCTTTGTCCATCGAAGAGAAAGTAGGTCTCTTCAGCTTCGTTCTGTTTTCCTGATCTCATCCATCATGGAATAAGAAAGCGTCGAGACGGTGTTCTCCTTCGTATGAATATTCAAAGAACTGGAAAACAATGGAAGAAGGAGGGGGAAAATGACCTACAGCCCTTTAATCCAGCCTTTTAATTTTTTTTCTTTTTCAGACCGAGGAGGGATCCGCATCCAACGTCCATTTTATTCAGATCAGGTTAACCTAGTTAGAAAATTTTCTCCAAGGTGATTAACCGCGACTAATCGGTAAGCAGTGGCTTTTTAGGTAGCATACATCGAAATTTTTCCTTCTTCTTTCCCTTGGAATTAAGCTACTCCTCTTCTTCCCCAATATTTGGCTTATCTGGATCATCCCTTTTCCTTTTTTCCACATCCTTTTCCATTTTCCAAGCATCGATCAATTATTAATTTGAACGTAGCTTTATTACGTAAATAATAACAGGGGATCGATCATCGTAATCATCGATTATGCCATAATGAAATAAATGGCTCGTGTTGAAGCCCATTATTTTTGGTTAAACACGTAGCCGAAAATTTGAGCAATCGTTTCCTCCCTCTCTCCTCTCCACCTACCACAGTTAGATAATTTTGTCCCTAATAAACGTTTATAATACAGCGGCTATCGTCCGCTCGTTCAAACGATATGCCGCATTATAGCCGGATAATGACGAGAGAAATATGGTTATTTTCGGTCCACCGGTTCGCCCGTGCTTCCCTAGTTTACTACGTTTTCTATCTGAAGTATGCCATCTTTATTACGTTATCGTGCGCTGCGTGCCGGCAGCCAGTTTACGCCCAACAGATTCAACTGTTGATACCGGTTGTAACAGTAATAATTAGCAGTTTCTTTTTCAATTTTAATAAGCCGCTAATCAACTATGTGTGTATGTGTGTGTGTCTAGAGGATGATTGCGCCCACGTTACATCATCCTTTGGGAATTTCTACCATGTCCATTACTGCTCGTTAATGCCACTTACTTTGATCATGTGTACCCCCAGCTTCGTATGTATAAGGGGAAAGTATTAACGAATGGCACGTGAATGACGGATTTTACGTGACTTTCAGTCTGCATGCCTGATCGAGGATTTTTGGAATTGGAAGCAATTCCATGTATCTTTTCTTTTTCATAATTTGTGATAAGGGATGAAGCTGATTCAGCAAAAACAATGGATATAGTGGATGTATTTGTGTCGAAAGGATATATAATTTTCGAAGGAATGAAAAATTGAATTGAAGATTTTTGCAAATTTGATGAAATGAAATGAGAGGGGTAAGAATTCATATTTTAAGTATATATACTTTTCTGATTAATGATTTCTGAAATATTTCTCAATTATTATAAAATGGTTCATAAGAATGCAATCGTATCGTGCATCTGTTAAGGAAATTATGAACATTATATCCAATTGCATGTATAAATCATATTTTACATGAATATTTAATAATTTATGTTATCAAATAACAGTGAATGAGCGTAGACTAGGCTTAGTCTTTTATAAATCGCACATAATTACATTGTTCGTTTACGACGATTATAAATTAATGTGTCATCGAGTCTATAAATAAACGAGCAATTTATTGGTTTTTGATTATTGATTGTCAGTTAATTTATCGTTTTGACAGAGCATTCTACCCGATTCTTTTATAATAAAAATATAATTCTGAATGTGTTTGCGGAAACATTTCGATATGTAAATTCGGTATGTAAATGTTATTAATTTCTGCACTAAAGTGCCAAAGCCAGATACGTTCGAATGATAACCTTTGCACCGATAAAAAAAAACTCCATTATTTCAACGATGGAAAATGGAAAATTAATAAACGAAAATAACATCGACAAAATTCGCAAAACTTTTTCGAAAAATCAAAGCGAAATAATAATTAAAATATACAAAAAAAAAAAAAGAAAAAGAATATATCATCAAAGAAAATTATTATTTTCAACAATTCGTCAAAGAAGAAAAGCTTCTGCCCCGGAAACGAATCCAAGGAAGATTAAAAAATATTAAAAGGAAATCGCATTAATACAAAATTCTCACAAGGCGAAATTCTTCACCGTTTTCTCGCGGCTTAGTCAAAATTCCATTCTCGTAACACCGTGCAATAAACGTCACGTAAAATATCAAAACTATCGTCCACAGAGCGAAACCAAGAGCAACGTCAGTCGCGCTACCTGGCGATTCCTCCAGTTCCTCGAGGAATCTCTCGACTACTCTTGCGTCATAAATCTGCATGTTCCCTCTGTTTCGTGCATTGGCGCGCGACACGGCGCGTGCTTGCATCCGTGTGGGGGCCTCCGTGTGTGCATTTTTACACCCGTCGAATATTAATATTCAAGGCAGGTATAACGGTTATTTTGTGCCTCGTTTTTATATTCCGTAGAATCCGGCGGGGAATATTCAATATATTATTGCCAGGCGCTGTGCCTCCGCCACTGGCTACCTGTCTCAATATTTTATTGGAATACATATCGCAATATCGCCGAGCGGTGCGTGCAGACAGGAACGGAATTCGGATACGCTTCTGAGTGAGAATCTTTTACATTCGCGCGGCAACACACACACATACGCACGCACGCACACCCCGTGTGTACGCCTCCATCCATAAGAATCTGGATAAACGTGCGACAACTTCGCTCGAGTTACAAACTCACTTTTAGTAATAAGTGGAGAAAATATGACGAGTGTGTCGAATTGTCGAACGAGTTGAAGGCAGAAGATAGATGAAAATTTAAGATTTATTATTCGAGATCGAAGAAAGGGGTAAAATAATAAACGAGGATTTGAAATAATGTATTGATTAAAATAGTTTGTCATTACTGAATTCGAAATTAAATTGTGATCGTTGTGAAAAATAGTCTAGCCAAACAAGACAATGTATTATTTTAATAATTTGGATAATGGATTAAAATTAACGTAAGAGTATATAAGAGGAAATATTGATATCGTGCTACCGTTACATTCATAATAACGCAGTCGTGAATCAAGAAATTACATTGAAAGATGGCATTGAAGAAAATCCCCTTTTAAAATCACTTTATTCCATAATCGCTCATTTTTCCAGATAAGAAATGTTGAATACGTAAATTGCACGATATTTTTTCCATGCTATGAATTATTTACACTGAACGGATGGAGGAAACTGGGAATAATTTTTTTCTAAAATAAAATTATACTTAATCGAAGTGTAATGGAATGATTACGATTTGATCCATTGTTTTCGTTTCAAAACCGATTATCTCTCTTCCAATCATCATAATAATAATTCTACGACACATATAATACTACGTTCCACCGTAATAATCCACGTACGAAAATTACCAGATAGTATCAGTAGATTACACGATACGCATAGTCGGTCTGGGGGTGGAATTTATGACGGGGTTTGAATCGCGACGCGACGATCCATTTTTTTCCACGAATTTTCTCCGTTTCTGCACGCGTTTGACCCCACGCGCGCACGCAGTGTGCGGGAAAACGCCGAAATGGCAGTATGTTAAAAAACGCTGACACTGTCAACTAAAACCCTGGCTCGATGTGTCTTTCCCTTTCCTTCTCTTCCATTCTCATGCCGACGCTTTTCCCCCAACAACTACACGTCTCGTGCCCCACGAAATTTATCCCTCCCCTCTTCTTCCACCGCCATATCTTTAACGCGCCACCTAACCCTCTATTTCGAAACGGTTCCTTGCAATTTCTTCCGTTCCTCCTTCTAACGGGCTTGCGACTCGAATCGAAAAGGATTCCTGATCTTTGATGACGGTATTCGAGGATGGATTGAATTGAAATTGTGATGACATGGTTGATTCAATAGTTATTAATAGAAAAATATAGATATAATGTTAATATGAAGGTATATTTTTTGCATAGATTAATTAAAAAGAACGTGTTACAATAAATTGAAGAAATAATTGGTATAAAATTGTGTGTCAAATACGACGTTCGAATAATTCACGAAGATCATTAAGGTGATTATTATCAAGGTCAAGGTTTCTCTTTGCACACCCAATATAACGTGGGATCACAACAGTGGGTTCGGAGTATCGAGTATCTCTTCAACTTCACGATGGTTGGACAGAGATCCAAAGTTCCAAAGTTCATGGAGGACGTGGCTCCATAAACTTGATGTGGTCACCATCGAATTCTAGGACTTCCAGTGGTTTAGCTTGGGTCTAGCTTCTCTCTAGATAGAATGGACCTTTGCTTTTACCATGTCATGTGTATTAATATCCTTCAAAGTTTACTTGGGAGATTTCCTAGAGTTCTAACATATCAATTCTCTGCTTATTCCAAATATAAATGGAAATTGTTCTATAACCACACGAATTTATAGAACACGAGATCTTGTGAATTCATAGAACATGAGCAATGAATTTTACCTCTTATCGAAATATCAAATTAATATACCCTGTGTATTTGAGACTTAGAAGAATATTTTCAATTTGTAATCTATCTGCTAAGGAAATAGCGAAGATTGTTACGATTAACGATAATAAAAAAGAAGATCAGATCGATATCGAAAATGGAATTTCTATCAAATAAAAATCATAATGAAGCTACGATAAATATATTATCCAAACAAGACGGAACGCATTACATGAAACGAGAGGAGACAATTCACGTGCTATCACGTTCAACAAAAGTTCAGTATATTTCCATCCTTTGTTACCTCACGTCATAGATAAATAACACGCATCAAAGGTACAAACGCGAATGCGATAAAGAGAAAGTAAAGGATAAATACGTGGAATGAAAGGTGTTCAGAAAAAATGGCTAATGAACGATAATCACGAGAACCGAGTCAATTCAAACACGCGACTCATCGATTCTACTATTAAACTCGCCGCACTGTTATCTTTACATGTGCTCGAACACGTTTTCGACTTTACATATACAGAGTGTCCAAAAAAAAATACATTATTCAAGATTCGCACACCATACCTAAGTAAAAAATTATTTTAATAAACATCGATCCATTGATTCACTATTAATTTTTTCAATCATTTACAGAAGACGTTTCGCAAGATATCCTCCTTTCATTTATCTCTGGATTCATTGCATCAACGAAGAATTGGCATTATTCAAGAAAATATTCATAAACACATTGAGGAAAACGCTGTGTATCATAAAAGTGACTACGTCTCGGACACAGAGTTGAGTTTTCGTTCCTATGTTAATTAAGGATCGTTTCCCTCGATCTACAATTTTATTTTTCTTTTTTTAGAATACCCTGTATACTGCGTCAATTTATTACCCCTCTTAAACGCGCAGCCGAGGTTTCGGTACGAGCGATATCGATTGCTGTCCAGGCACAATCGTTCGCAAACATAAAGCTTCGAATTTGTAGAAGCATTTAGTGCGAAGCGCATTACACTAATGAGCGACGAATTATGTACATTGCCGCAAATGTATTGCCGTGCTTGCACATCATGGCCGCGATGCGTCGTTACGTCTGGTAACAATTTCGGACGCGGAAGTATTAATCGTGTCGCGCAAACACCCCGCCACTGTATAATTTACCGGGTTCGCGCCCGGTTAACGCGATCTTACGCAACCTGAATTTGTACGGTTTGGACGTAATGTCACGTTATTAATTCCTTGACACCACCATCCTATGTATACCGATCCATCTTTCTGCCCTGATTTCCAAATTTCGTTCAACGTTGGATTACCGATGTATGCACGTGATTAATTTTTGTGTGCACTATAGAACGCTCTATTTCGTTCGCTCTATTTTCTTTCTAAAACTCGTGAGTAAGTAA
Organism: Apis mellifera; assembly: GCF_003254395.2. Classification (NCBI taxonomy): domain Eukaryota; kingdom Metazoa; phylum Arthropoda; class Insecta; order Hymenoptera; family Apidae; genus Apis; species Apis mellifera. Next base: position 5,747,837 of record NC_037643.1, read on the forward strand.
TAAATTGAATTGAACGGGGTGGCATAGACTCGTATATAGAATTTCAATCCCGAATCAACAACGATGGACAAATAAGGGGATTGTTATTTTAATTTAAGCGCATAATAAATCCGCAGAACATGGTAGAAATCGATAGTCGTTTCGCTTCGCGTGACATCTTCGAATAAAATACTTCTTTAAGCATGTTCGCGTGTATTTAAAAATTTTGTTGAAATAGAAGTGAAGTATAAGTTTTTTTTTTTTTTTTTTGCAAAAATTATGGATGGATATTAAGTCGTTGAGAAGTGTAAAAAAAGGAATGTCCTCGATATTTCAAAGAAAAATTTTAACCCTCAATGAGTTCAAATATAAAAAAATTTCCTTCTTTCAATCACCTATATATACAACAATAATAAATTATGTATATTGTTTATAATAACCTGAAAAAATTTTAATTAAAGAAATCAATCAATGGCTTGAAGAAAAGAAAAAGAAAAGTAATATTTAAAAAGTACCAGATCAAATATATATATATATATTTCTTTTTAATACAGTGATTTCTTTTTAAAGCACAATGAAAAATTCATCCCTTTCCTCCATTCCACGCGATACGAGGCGCGCCTATATATGCTTCACGAGACTTAACGCGTGAATAACATTCAAGATAGCATTGCGCGCCGTTCCATCGATTCCAAATCACTCCGACTTATTCCGCAAGCGTAAGCCTCTCGAACGACTCAACTGCGACAGTATATTTCCATTTTTCGCTGCGTGAGAACTTCGACAGTCAGTCGCGAGAATCACGATTCCATCCAGCCGAGATATTAAAGCCAGAATTTGAACCGAATTCGCGACGCATTTGTCTTTTCTATGTAGGCGAAGGATGGATTGTGAGGATGGAAGTGCAAGCACCAAAGGAATAGAAGGAGAAAGAAGAAGAAGAAGAAGACAGTTGAAAAAAATGGATAAAGTTGAAAAGATTCGCTGATTTTTGTTACTGCGAGCGTATCGCTCGTTTACTGGAAAGAATGACAAATCTAACCTAAAAAATTCGGATCTTAGAGAAGAGGAGGGATTGAATGTTTATGATCTTTGAAAGAATCGATTCGAAAAGAGGACCAATATAAATTTCACTAGAAATAACTTTTACATATTTTTAAAATATTTGTAAAAATTTATTTATATCGATATTGAAGATATACTTCAAGATTATATGATTATACGATTAAAGAAAGAGATACTTTTTATTCAAATACCAGAGATAATCACGAGAAAATAAGAGAACACTTCTTGCAGCAAAGGGTGCAAAGCTTTCGCATCACGGAGTGAAGTACGATTAAATTTGGCGGAAAGGAGTGTGCAAAAAGTGCGAGTCAAAGAGGAGAGAAGAAATTTAGGTGGGATGGAATAAGCAAACAAGCTAGGAAAAGCGTGAAAACCAAGGAGAGAAAAAATTTCGAGAATGAGAGAAAGCAAAGCGAACAGGCGGAGAAGAAGTGTGACCCAAAGGAAGAAGGAGGAGGAGGACGAGGAGCGGAGAATGAGGCTCAACGCGAGAGCCTCCCTCCTCCCCCCCTCCAAAAAACGCCAGAATTTCGAAAGCTGAATCGTTCCTGGTGGAAGGAAAACGCAGGGGCGAAGAAGAAGAGAAGGAGGGTCGCGTGGAAAACCGTGCCAGGTTTCAGAGGCGAGGCAAAGAAGAAAGCTTGAAGGTTGGTTGCGATCGAACGACGTATAAGGCTTGAAACGGGACAGAAAGTCGTGTCGGCGTCGTACGTGGGGCAATAAGAAGCCGTTATACGAGAAGACATTTACGAAACGGCATCCCCGTCCCGTACAAAACGGGTTCGAACAAGGAGGAGCGGAGCGCAACTGCGAACCGACGTATCCTCGACACGCTACGATCCCCACGTGAGATCTCCTCGAGCAATTGCATTGCCTCGTCCTTGGAAAAAGGGATCGCGCAACCCTCGATACGACGTCTCGTGTGTGACGATGAAAAAAACCAGAATCGTACGATTATCTTCTAATAAAAGGCGAAACAAGTTTGCCCCCCTCTCATTTTTAAGAAGTTTTTTTTTTGGAAGAAATAGTTAAATTGTTTTTCGACTTTTCTTTAATTTTTGCCACGAAGAAAGAAGAAAAGGGGAAATTCGTTCGACAAGATAAATAAAGATTCAAAACGAAGAATTATAATAATAATAATAAGTTTGGAAAGGAAGAGGTGAATTTAATTACTTTTTAGATTTCAATTCGAGAATTATATGCGTGTTACGCTTGTTTCTTTTCAAAAATTGTTCAAAAATTCGTTGGTTGCGTGCACATCTGCTCGCCTGGTTTATCGGTATACAAAGTTAAACGATATTCCCTGCGGTGATTCGAGGCAACGCACCCGTCCTCGCTGGGACATTTGGTTTTAGGGTAGAAGAAAATAGGGTAGCGGAACTCTCGATCGGAGATAGTCAATTAGAATTGTTTTCTCGACGAACTGTTCGGGCTGATTCATCCCTCCTCCCTCTCTCTTTTTTTTTTTTTTCGTTCTGACAGAGTTATATTAGCTTTTGCATGCTAGTTCGAGCAGATAACGGGAAGGGGGAATACTTTTACGACATTAAAGTGGAAGTTTGATAGGGTAGATTAGAATAGATGTATGGAGTTTGTTATTCTTCATGTTTTAATGAATTAATAGGGAGTAAAATTCTCAGACATTGGTTACAAAAAGATGAATGAAATAATTTATATAGATAATTTTTGTGATGTACGAATAAAAAGAAACGAATTTTTGTTAACTGAAAAAAATCTATCCTTTTCAACATATACCTGAAATAAACCAACGTAACAATATATCAATTCATTTGAATATCTTCAAAATAAATTACGTGATTTATTATGTAATAAGTTTAAATACTTTCATCATACTTTCAATGCTCATAATAAAAATTTCTTCAACAAATTCCCCGTTTTAAACGATACGCTGCGTAAATGGCTTTTATGGTCTTTAAATGGATGCCTGAAGAATGAAAAACGCATGCATCCATATCCTCGTTATAAATGAACGAACGTTCCACGAATTCTTCACGATCTATCGATCACAAAACTGAATCTTTTTTGCTCGACGCACGATCCTGCAATCCTTTTTTCACGTACGGTGTCGTGACAGCCACTTTCGTGTCTCTCGTGCGAGATATACAGCGATCGTTTGTAAAAAAAAAAAAAAAAGGAAAAAAGAAGAAAAAAGGATAAAAAAATAAAACAGTAGCGCCCGTAAAATCGAGCGTAAAATATTTAACGAGAACAGTGGCCCTGCCCTTCGCGCGTATCGCCACGTACAACCACCATACGTGTGTTTTTATTACAGTCACAAGTCGAGATCGCGTACATGCATCGACCAAGGAATTTTATTTAAAATTACTACGATACTTGGTAAAACCATGCTCCACTAATTAAGATCCGTCCAGATGAGGAAGCTCGTCGAATATTTCATCGAGGGTACGTTTTATTAATATTTATTAAAACTTTGCACGCGTGTGTTAAAGTAGTAGGAATAAATAATATATAAAAATAGTTCTAGATTTTATTAATTTAATTTAGATTGAGAATGCTGTTCGAATAACTGTATCGTATAAGAGAAATTAAATAAATGAACATCAATCAATTACCGTCGAGCGAAAAATCGAGAGGAAATTTTTAATATAAAACTTATTCAAGATCAGAATAAAATCGTTTAAATATTTAATTTAAATTTTGTTTATTAATTATTCAAAATTTTTCACGATTTAGCAATTTAAATATATCTGTTTAATTACTTCTTCATCATCACTGTGACCCATAACACGATCATCCCCTCTTTCGGTCAAATTCGGTGGGTCATTCGTGAACCGGATGACAGGTTGGCGTCCCTTTCGCTATCATTCCAAGCATAACCATGCCCATTGCACGCAACGGTAGTTCACTTTTACGGAGAAACACGGAGTAGGGTTCACGCAAAGGTTGCCACATCCCATGGGAGGTTACCTTCGTTTTCTTTCCTCACGAGTCTAACGTTCCTTGAAATATCCGCGAACCCTGCTCTTTTTTTTTCCAGCCACGATGAATGAATAATGACATCCATCTTACGATGATAGATTGGATAAGATCCGCGTTTCGTTTCGAAAATAGGATATCTTATTTTCGTGTAAAAGATTATCGATTATCAGAAATATTGATCATTATTACGTGTCTTTTAGCAGGACACGGACAGATGGAGTAGACATGATTTCAGGAGTTGTTTTAGGACTCTTTACACCTACCCTGAAGTTGGATAATAGATTATCGCGAAGTTCTTGGTGGCTCCTCTTCGCTGTCTGTCCGGAGAACATCCTTCACGGTCGAAAAACCCGTGACATGCTTTTACTGGCTCATTTCGTGGGAGATGGAGTATCTGTTACGCGATTGGTATGCAGGTTGGTTTGCAAGATTTCTGGAGGTATTCGTTTTTCCGGGAAAAAGAGATCGTGCATGGTAACGTTTCAAGCAAACGTTCTAGGTCACGTATGAGGCTGTATACGAGCAAACATTGATAAACGAAATATTTTGCGATTTCTTCGAAATTTTATCAAAATTAATATATCAAATTGTTTAAAATATTTATTAATTCTTTATACAACACTAAACTTAATTTTCTGACGAGATACAAAACACGAGAGAAATACTACTCGTTCCTTTTCAAATACTTTTGAAAGAAATCGTACATTTCCAAAATTCCAAGCCATGCATCAAGCTTCGATATTAGGGAATCCCCGTGATTCCATTCTATCTTCCTCCCCATTCTCGTATCTCGCCGGTTCACGTCCCATCGCGTGGCGAAGATTTCATAAATCAATTAATTGGAATCGATGTGTTTGGCCGGCTGAAGAATCAACGATACGGATGATCCGAAAGAGATACAAGCGCGCGTTCGACGCGATATCGGATCCTCCGCGCGGCTAAATCAAATCGGCCGCGCATAAATTGCATTTCGATAACACCGAATTAACTCTATCTCTTCGCCGCGTTTATCGAGTGAGTGGCGGCGATAGGCCTCCCGGTCAATCCGCTCGGATCACGGATAATGAACGCGTCATCGCCGCTATCATCCGGTGTCATTGGCGCAGTTTTGTCACACTCTTAACCGTTGACAACAGGCGGGCTGTTTGTACTACCTACCCGGAACACCCATTGTGCCGTGCACGAACACGCGCGGTCTGCCGCATATTAACGCGTTTCGTCGAATAATGAGGGCTGATTTCGTACGAATCGCATCCCCTATGCCGGTATTATTACATATAAACCCTTTGGCAGGGGATTGGAAAGTTTTTCGACGCGATAAAAACGACAACAGGGGCGGAAAGCTGATAAGAAGTTGGCATTTTTTCGTACGTGGAAATATAATTTCCCGTGTCGAGGAAATTTTAGGATTGGCTTAATACATTTATGTGATAACAAATTCATGCGATTTAAAGTTTTGCGCTAATAATAAAGCAATATTTTATCCCTCGATGTTAACACAACGTGTAAATTTTTCATTAACAATTTTACGTCAGAATTATAAAATTTGCAAAATTCAATTATATATTCGTGTACGAAACACAAGGAATAATACGAGACACATTATATTTTCATTCCCTCTTCCGACAGAGAACGCAGAGAACACAGTTATAAAACATTAATACCGTCAATAATGCAACTTCGTCACCTCCTAAAATCTATTTACCCTCGTTCCTCCTTCTATCTCTATCAAAGCGTATGATTACACGAAACAACGGGGAGGGATCTCGTTGTTCCATACCGGTAATAACGTTTACGAGGCGCTTAAGCGTGGCCCCGTCCTGCAACGGTAATTCAAAGTTGCACGAGACATTAGGTTGTACCCGTAGTAATAAAATCTCCATTTCCCGCAGGACGCAGTCAAGTCGGGCATGCATATTTAATGCGGAGACGGCACGTCGAAGGAAGGAAAGCAAAGGAAAGGAAAGGAAAGGTTGCCCCGGCTGTTACGTTGCCGCCACCCCTTTAACTCTCCCTCCTTTTATCCACTCATCCCTCTCCTCCACTTCCGCGGAGGCGAGTGTCTCCTTGGATTAAAGTCGCGAGCCGCCACGAGGACGCGTAATTCCCCGTGTAACTGGCCGATTATGAAGCAAAGCGACTTTCAGCCATGATTATATCTAACGCTAAAGCTTTGCTCCCTGTCTCTTTTCCATTCTCTCTCTCTCTCTCTTTCTGGTATCTATCCATCTGTCTATCTAATTCTCCGTTAACACGCGTTTGCCGAACTAAAAGGGTCCCGTGGATATTTACCGTGCACTCTCGGTCTCGGTTCGAAGAAACCGAAGCTCCTCGTTCCTGCTGTTACTTGCCTCATGAATTTTCATCCGGACAACGCACCAACGTAGATTAACCCGTTCCCTTTGATGGCGTAGATTTCGGAGTGATGTTATGACGATTGGAGAGAGGTATATACGTGTCTGTTATGGATGTCCTGTTTATCCAAGTTGGATATAATCTCGTTCAGTAATCGTGAGGAGATTTGTTTATCGATCTTATCTCTTCAGAAGATTATTCGAGGCTAGTAATATCACAAAGATTCAATTTATATTATCGTGTATATGATATTATTTAAAATTATTCGTTCCAGGTGTTGAATTTTATTACGATGCGATATAATCAACGAAAACTCTCGTGTCGTTGCAAAAGGGATCATCAGCCAACCACCTTCCAACCCCGCAAGTTTCGCGTCCCAGAAACCGCGTAAATTTCATTCGTGCCTCGAAAGCTCGCGCCGTCGAATCTTGTGCGACGCGTGTACGTGTGTACGCGGCCGCGTAATTCGGAAATTTCACGATAAACCAGCGTAGCTGGTGGATTACGACAGCGTCTGTTCGCAAACTGGGGTAAAGACGTAACGGGTGCACAATGGGCGACCGGTAGCTCGGTTGCACGAGTTACTGATTTCGCGGACGTGTAAATTCTGCGCGCTCGAATGCTCAGAGGCGAAAGTTGGCCCGTCACACGCGTTTCACTTCACGGTCCACCGTGATAAAATCATGCATAATCTTTTTCCCCTTTTTTTTTTCTCTACTAGCACACTCGTATATTCTTTTCTCGTGTATAATTTCGACTCTTTATCCCTTCGCTTATCCTACAATCGTCGAAACGATTGTACACGTTCGTTGCTCGATACTGTTTTATTCTTAGCCAGAAGCCAGTCGTATTTTTCCTCCGATATTATATTCGAGCTTCGCTGTTGGAAAAGTAGCTTGGAAAAGTAGAGGGATGAGAGGAACGTGAAATTCACACGTGCGAAATTCGGTGGGCTAGCTTCGAAGGATCACCGTATTAACGTACCCTCGCTGACGCTTCGTGTTTCGTGGCTTGTCCGTGGCTTGTAATGGTGCAAATGAGCACGCGTTACTTTGACATGTTTAGCAGTGTCCCGTGTCGTTTTCGTCTGGTTGGTGTTGCTCGAAGATGTGTTGATGCTGAGAAATAATTTTATGAAGAAGCTATCGATCGAGTGCAATTGAATTTTTAATCAAATCTCAATAGTTAGAAATAAGAAAGTTTAAGTTTAAATCAAACTTTCTTTATTGTGATATTTTTAAAATTTCGTACGGATGTAAAAACCGCGAAAGCATCAAATATTTTATGTCTCTTTTCCGGAATCCGCCATTTCCTTGGGTAAGTTTTGTAGACAGGACGCGACGGGACGCGTTTCGTTAAGCCGTGCAAGTAAATGGCGAACACCACTTCCCCACATCTTGAAATCAATCTTCCTGGACGTAAATCCCATTTCCTCTCTGAGCCCTCATTTGCCTTCTTCTTGTCGATCCTCGCCAACGAAGAAATCGATGCACTTTTACGAGTCCTCCTCCTCCTCCTCCTTCGATTCTAGGTCGCGTGATTCGATCGTAAACCAACTTTTACTATACCTATGGGTACACGATCGAGAAATGCCAATAGCTCGAGGAAATGAAATATAAGCGATAGTGGGAGGAATTTTATTTTTTATTCCACTGCCCTCCTTTCTTCTTATTTTCTCTTTTCTTCTTATTATATATATATATATATATATATATATATATATTTTCACTTCCATCTATTCTGATTTCCCTGATTGATTTTTTTTTATTTTCTAATACCTTTTTTTTTCGCTTCCTTCCTCATCTCTGTTTCTCCAACGAGAGGAACTCTCTCTTTCGTTCGCAGTATACGCTCAAGCGTATAGTCGAGCATAAAATATATTTCAGATAAGTGTACAGGCTTCCATGAGCATAACAGCGGCAGAACACGAGATCGACATGATCGAAAAAACATTATTGCACTTGGGGATAAGGGAAGATTGTACGCGGGAGACTGTATACTTTGCTGATATATATTTCTCTCGACTATATTATTACAATAAAAGAGTTTGATTTTACTTGCGTGAATATATTATATAGAAATTTTTCCTCGTAATAAGATACACAAACGAAACGTTATTACATTAGAAGAAAGGGTTAAATAAAAAATTTGATTAGAAAATTACATTTGTGTTGATATATTAATATAATTTTTATTTATTTTTAATTTCGTTTTAATTATGCGTATATTGTATCCATGTATACTGTAGATATGGGTAGTTCATCATTTTATTCAATTATTTCAATTACTTCTTATCGTATAATCTATTCTTCTATTTCTGTCTATATCTCTGCTATTCCACTTGCCTGACCACAACAGGCCAATACTACTTTCTGACTAGGTTTATAACGCATGCACGTCTGATCATCACTGTTCTGTTCTACTTCTAATATGTTTTTTTAATCAACAAATTTAAATTTATACATCTTCGTTGATATATTCTGATTGTCTGAAGAAAAATAAATAAGCTCGACAATTTTTTTTACGAAATTTATACCACAGAGATTTTAAATAGCAAAATTGTATCCCTTACAAATATTAAATTAATAATTCTAATTCTTTCCAGGAGTTGCTTTCCACAATAATTCCATTTAAACCGAAAAGAAAGGAAGTACGTCGTTTATTCGGAAGGAAGTCGAAACTTGTTTCTCCTTTCTGGTCGAGAAACACAACCATGACCCAATGACATTCGGTGTAATTGTTCACCCAACATTAATGCTTATGTTACGTCAGTTTGGTCTCCAGAATGGATCGTAAATCCCTCGTAACGACCAACCGGTCGGTGCTTAGTCAAGACAAACTGATATTTACAGTACGTCCCATCCTAGAAGGCATTCGTTTCCTGTGCAATTGGAAGGTAAAGAACAACCGTTTACCCGTGGATAACGGTACCAAACAACCACAACATTCTACCTTCGGCGAGATTTTCACTCACAGTAACAAGCAAGGCTCCCAACGAATGGGTTACATGCAATCGAAAAGGACACCTCGTATACTTTCCCATAATTTTGAGAACGAAATTCTCGAAACACGAATCGTTATTTATTATTAATCTTGTTGCTAGATGAAAATTACAGCATGCTTTAATAGATAATAGATTTTTTTATCCCGTTGGAAGGTAATAGCATTTTGAAACAACGGAGGGAAATTCTAAAGTTTGGAATATCGATGTTCTGCCTTTTTATTTTCTGATACTTGTTTCTTTTTTTTAATTTATCAATTTATCATATTATCGATACGTATTCATTTATCGAAATGTTTGTTCCATAGGTGGCTTTCATAAGTGGATCATCGAGTAATTCAATTTGTGTTAACAATCGATAAAAATAATCTTCTTTAGAATTTATATTTCACATGTATTTATTTATAAAATGCTTCGATAATGTTTTGATATATGAAAGAAATGGTTTCAATATTAAAGCAACAAACGAAATTATTCGCGAAACTTTGTCTTTTCGCTTGTCCCAGGCGAGCATTTATGGAAATATAATTTCTTCTTCCCGTATCCTTTATTCACGGGTCGCAGTGAGGAGAAATATAGTTGGCGAAGGGAACTCGTGCCATGTCTAAACGATGCCGTGCAAGTTCCTAAGAAACTGTTTTAAAGGTTAATCGAGTACTGCAGAAAGCGTATTCTCTGCTTGACTGCTTCAATTAGCTGTCTGAGTAAAGATTCTGCTAAATGCACTTAGCAACTACTTTGCCAAATGAGATCTTTGTGACGGGGAAATTAAAAATTGGCTGTAAAAGACTCGCTGTATATTCATCTGTACATGAAAATGAAAACTCATGCCAACCAATTTAAAATCATGCGTCAAAAGAAATTACGTGATGTTTGTTCGATCATTTATTCAATTTAAATTAACCTTTGTATTTAATTTCCAGAATAATGGTAACCTTGTATTTAATTTCCGAGATCCGGGAAAGCTTCTGTTCGCCTGTTGAGAAAGGCGAACGACAAACACCTCTTCTCTTTTTAGAATAAAATACGGCACGGAATTATATTCTTTCCAGAGTTCTCGAAGAATGGGGGAAGAAAAGAAGCGCGTCAAATTTAAAACGAGACCGCGAATCTTTGATGAGGGAGTCTTTCTTTTTTGTTTCTTGCTCGCTCTGAAAGGAAAAGAAACCCGGCAAGGAAGAGGTTTACCGATAAAATACAAGGTAAAAAAGTTCGGTAAGGAAACGTCGTTACAAGTTCGAATATATTGGTCCAAACTTTTGTTTTCGAATAGGAAATCCTTACCGAGTTGTTTCTGTAAAATATAAACTAATTAATAATAACTCTGTGATAGGATTATGAATAATGAATTCAAAATAATCTTTAGATCCACTACAGATTCGTTACTATCGATAAAAATTAAGAAATTTTAATATCACGTAATTCGTCTCGATTAAATTCTATTGAAATTAGAAAAACTTTAAACATATAATTCCGAAGGTGGTGAATTTTAAAAGCGCAAAGAATACTTTTCTGTTCATCTCGATACGACTTCTGGTTCCCGAAATATCATCGTATAAAGAAAAGGATGATTCTTGTCTCGCTGACAGATGAGATTCCTAAAAAAACATAGTAATATTTCCAAAAAAAGAAAAATGTAGATCCACTGTAGATACATTCACATCCCTGCACTTCCATAATTATTACGAAAACTTTAAATTCTTGTATCTGGAAAAGAGTCTTCACACTATGTATTTCGACTTTTTAATTTTTACATCATACAAGGATCCATTGTTATAATAGCAACGATAACAATCCTACGAATAATTCCCTCTCCAACTACTCACATTATTACACGATCCACAAACCAATTTACGAATATATTTATAAAACTCAAGTTCAAACTCCTTCCTTCATAAATTCAACAACGATCATTCTCACGAAACCCTCCTCGCCCTGTAGTCGCGCAGGGGCGAAAATCCCTTTACCGGAGGAATATCGTTCCCGACAGCGACTCTCAAGACAACGCGCATTAGGACACGCAACTTCTTCCCCGACTAATCGAATGAATTGGGCCGCGTTATTTCACAGCGTGGAGCGCACCAAATCTACTTACGCACTGCGAGGCAGGGCGTTCTTACGCAGGGCTCCAAGTTTTTACTCGAAGGTCCGGCCAAGTAATGCCATCACGAATACCTTTCCTAAAGGGATCCCGTGGCATTTTAAGGAGGAAGAGGGTTATACCAGCCTAAGTGCACGCCGGCTAGGGTTACCACTATGGCTTGTAATATTACCCGCGGCTTTTCGCCCCGGAGACGGGGACGAAAGATTGCGCGGGACGGGCGCTAGACGGAGAAACGTGAAGGAGCCGTAATGGTATTTCCAACGAAGAGAAGGGTGCCCCGCCATATTCCTACCGATGTTTACACCATCGGGTTGAAAGTTTTCGGGGCGATATTCGGGCGAGAAGGCGACTCGAATGGGTATCGCGGCTGTGGAATTAGAAGAAAAGTCGAAGGAGGGGAAGGGAAATTGTCCCGATGCCGCTCCCGTGGTCGTTGAATTCGGAGTCGTTTCATTCGAGGAGGGATTCGAACGAAATCTAAAAAGTTTGATCTAAAAGTGGAATGTGTCGAGGCAAAGTTTGTGAGAGTATGAGCACGAATCGTGGAAAATAAGGTTCTTCTTTTTGAAAAGGGATATTGATTCTTATGGGATTTCTAATCTAATAATCGTGTCTCGCTCTCTTTGAACACTCTTGAGCGAAAAGTGTGTAATCTTGTACATGGGGTGAATTTAGGGATATAAGAGTTTGTAATTCCGAGGGAAGAAGTGAAATATCCTTATAAAATATTAAACTTAAACAGGAAAAATCTATTCGACTATTTTCAAAATTTATACAGATTTTACGACCTATAAGACACATAAATTTTTCAAATATTCGAATCGACGAACATTTTTACGCTTTATTTCTCGTTCATCAAATTCACCCCTAAATTCACCCGTTATTTAAAATGTGAACGTACCGAAACGAAATCTCACAATGCATCCATCAGTCATTTCATATCCAACCCGCGCATCTCCCCTACGATGATACGATATTATATACAACCAAGGGGAGAATACAGAAGAAACAGCGACTCGGAGAAAAGAAGAGATATATTTCTCAAATTTCTCAACCGTGCTTCCCTCCCTCCCCCTGATTATCAAAAAATCGCGTCAAGTCTAATAAGTATAAACGCCCCACTCGAGACACGGCGAGGGAGAAATTCACGTCGCCATTCCGCTCGTACCTTTTCGAGTCCTCGAGTACTCGAACGATGGTGTAGGAAAGGGACGGGGACATCCTGTGGGAGAAGTGGTTCTCGCGCCGTTCTTTCTGGAGGACGCGAAGGGGGGAAGGGCAGAAGATCTTTGGCCCTGGGTATCCAGACAAAGCTCTAGAAAGAGAGAGAGAGAGAGAGACATTCTGTAAATTGGATTACTTTCGCTTTCTTCTCTCTCTCTTCGAATCGTCTCGTTCGCTCTCTCTCCCTTTTCTTCCACCGTGAAATTAATATCCGAAGATGAAAGAAGCTGCGGTCCACACTCGCTGCGGATCACCCTTTCTACCTTCCCTTCTGTCTTCCCCTCCCTCCTCCTTCCTTCTTTTCTTTTCACTCCTTCCCTCGGTGACCCCTCGACCCGCCATTTACATAATATGGAATAAATCGTTGAAATTCGTCGACGACCCTCTGACACTCTGGCTGCTCCACGTCGAAAAAAAAAAGAAGAAGAAGAAAAAGGCAGAAGGGAGGAAAAGGGAGAGGAGGATGGAAAGGAGAAAGGAAAATACCATTACAACCGTCTTAGCGGTTGATAAGTAATTATGACACGAAGCGGAGAAGGGAAAATTCTGGTTTCGGCAACTCGGATGATTTGTTTTTTTCGGCGAGGAAAGGAAAGGAAGGCAAATTGTTCGTTCGGTCGAAAATTAAGCGTAATTTGCCGACCCGGTCCGGTTATTCATCGAGGTTATCGATTCTGCCTATTTTCGGTTTTTCTTCTTCCTTCCTTGTCCTTTTTTTTTCTCCGGTCTTTTTTATTTTTTTTTATTTTTCGTCCGTGCGCATAGTAACCGTATTTTTTACGATTGCGGCGGGAAAAGAAACGCTAACCGGGGTAACGTTTCGTATATATATATATATTCCGGTCCTTTCTTTTTCTTTTTCCTTTCTTTTTTTTTTTTTTTTTTTTTTGTCTTGTGCACGCTTCGCTTCGAGAAAAAGGTTTGCTTCGACGTAACCGGGAGCTGTGAAATTATCTGAAGTATCGGGAGGCTTTTTTTTTTGTTGTTCCTGAAACGTGTCGGTTAAAGGCGACCTTAAACCAAGGTGTACGACGTGGAGGAGGACTAAAGTCTTCTCTTAAATTAACCGTGCGTCTATCTACAAAGTACCTTGGGTGAAATTAATTTCCTACGAGAATTTTTATAAAGCTGTATAGAACCCCTCCTGAGAGTTTTCTGTCCTTTGTGATGTCTAAAGATAAATAATATTGGATTAAAGTTGTAGAGGCGAGAGAAATTTAGTCTTATCTCTTTTCCTTTTTTTCTTTCCTTTTATATTCATAATTTTTTCCCTATATAATCAATAACTTTATACAAAATTAATTGATGGATTATAAAAATAATAAAACTTAATATCAACGATAATTTTGTAAGTTTTTAACGTGTACTTTTGAGATTAACAATAAAAATAGATTCAATCGTGACAGATTTCATCGATTCGCCAAAATAAAAATGGCTTATCATTATCACAAATTTCCCAATTCATTTTTAATTCGTTTGTTCATCAATTATTTCTAGAATAATTTACAATAAAAAAAAAAACATATTACATAGAGAAATACAGCAACAATCCCTATGTGTTTCAGATCTAAAGAAAAAAATCCTTTGTTTTCCCTTGCATCCCCCGCAAAATTTCTCGACCTCGTGTTAACCGGCAGCATTTACCCGCGGATTCTTCGCATCCATCGCCGCGCTTTTCGAATAAACTTCTATTTACCGAGCATCAACCAGCCGAATTGAGGATTATTGGATTCTCGTTAGAGCGGGAAGCTATCGTCATACGAAAATCCGCGGCCGGCTTTAGCCGTGGCAGTGATGCGGTGCAGCCCCACACCATCGAAGATTATCGATGATGGGGGGATGGTGGTGACTCCGTAAGGCGCATCCTTCCCAACTTTATCTCATAAACCGATCCCCAGAGAGAGAGAGAGAGAGAGAGAGAGGGGTCTCCCTTATCGATCCTCTGTCGGCACGATAATGGATAGAATAATTACCAGAATAATTAGGACGTGGCGGTGGCAGGCATTGAGGAGCATCGAAGCGCGCGCGATCCGGCTAAAGTCGTTTCCGACTATTATTTCAGGCTTGAACACCTTCTCCTTGTTGTGCATATGCATTTCATTTTATGTGTTATGTGTTTTGCTTTTGCTTTTTTTTTTTATTTATTTCATTTCTTATTCGGTTTCAGCGTTCCCGAGAAAAGTGGACTCATCAAAATGGGATACGATGATCATAAATATTATTTGAAATAAAAATATTATTAATTTTCAGATGAAGTTTAACAAATGCGATCCATTCATTAGTATAATATAATCGGGTTTGGAAATTGTGCGAATAAAACGTTTTGATTTGAGGTTAAAGAAAAAAGAAATCGTCACACGTTCTTGCGATTCACAATTATTATACTGCGGAGCCGAAAAATACTAGAAAATCTTGTTTCAATGGAATTAAACGCACAAAGAAGTATTAAAATTCACAGTTCGCAACATTTGACGATGCGAAGCGCAGTAGTGATAATTGATACGGCCTCTTCCCGTGTCTCTTTTTTGCTTTATTAATTAGCAAATTGATACAGCATCGATGTTTTCACGGTCTCTAAATGTTACACGATGTCACGACTCCTCCCCTCCCCTCACCCGTTTGAAAAACGAACGAAACAAGCAATATCATCGGCCAGATCCATCAACGGATCCGTCTATTTCGTTAATAATAAAAGTGCACACCGCGCCCCTCCCTCCACCCACATAAATTCCATCCACGCTGTATAAACGCGACATCATCGAGAACAAAGTATACAGACACAAGTGTACAAATGTACCTGTAACGAGGGGGAAATTGTCGGCGCGTGTTCATAACATTTTTTAATTAGCGAAAACCGCGATGAAAAATAACAATAAAAAAGAAAGATAAAAAATAAAAAAGAAGGAAAAACGGAAATTGCAGGAAGCGTACAATGGAACACGGGGGGAATCGAGATTCATGTATATATCGGTGTTAAAAATCGGTGCGAGTAGAAAATATTAAACAGCTTGTTTTCGTGAATGAGTATTTATCGTTTCGATGCTTGACCATTGTGTATTAAAATGGGTATACATAATTCCGCGATATTTTTCCGTTCATCCATGGAAATTTCTCTCGAATTAAATTTCGATCCTTCTTTAAATTTTCAATTTTTCGTTTCGCGAATATTTTCCAATACTACTTGGGAGGAAGGGGGGAAGGAGGAAAGAAATGCCTTAGGTCGATCTTATCTCGAAATTTTCTGTAAACTTTGCATAGAGATACTCCGTTTAGAACGGAAAAAGTGGAGTGGTTCGAATGAAAATTCCAGGATCTCGCCGATTCCTCGTCGTCAGCAGTTTTCTTTCGCCGTTAATACACCATACTTTGATCGAATTCACGTTATTTCGTGATATATGGGATTATATCAATTTACGAGATTAAAAAATCGCTCAAAGGGTTGTTCGAAAAATTGTAACAAATGATAGGATAATAATAAATCTCTTCAATTTATTATTAATGATCTGCTTTCTCTAAATAAATTCGAATAAGTATAACTTGATTTCGATCAAATTTCTTACATTCTTTTTTTTTATATTTTCAAAACGTTATACCATGATTATTTAACAATTATCAATCTTTAACCCAACTCTGATAATACATATAGAATATAGAAATTTTGTTTTTAGCTTTCTAAAATAAATTAATCCGCTCGATTCGCGCCTCGAATTTCAATTCGCGCGAAAGGGGGACGTTCTCGACGAAATAAGGAGTGCGAGTCCTTCTTCCTCCCACGGTCCATAAATGGCGCAGTGATCCGAGAATGCATTAACAACTTTGGCATTATCAATTCTCGTATAATACCGCGGGAGAGAAGTTGGCCTGCAACTTTGCCACCCGCTTTGCCACGCAAACAAGCCTATGTTTCTGTATCGGGTACGCAAAGACGCAGGCGTCCAACCTATCAAGATTGAGCAGAATAATAATTTGGACGGCAGAATAAATTTTTTTTCTTCCTTCCAAGATAAAATAGATTCGACTTGACGGACTCTATAAACACCTTTTACAAACAAATTAATCCAATGATCTTGATTAAACTTTAAGAAAATTATCTTAATCAAAATCTTACGTTTTAAAATCAAGATGATAATCGACTAGCGAACAATCATCAAGGAATGAAAAGAATAAAAATATTCACACTGTAAATATTATCACTTGCAATCAGGGGATGATTGACTCGGCGTATAAATAAGACGAAAGATGAATTCGCGAGGCGGATGTGGATGTTGAACGCGCACGCACACAGATTTAGACGAGCAATATCGTTTCCAAACGCCTATGTAGAGGGGGTGTCGCACACACTGGTTCGCGGACCAGCGCATCGAACAGGGTTCCCCAGCCCCTTTGGGGCTGGCTTGTTCGCGCGCGACTAGCTACGTGACACATAATTCAACCAACTCCATAACCAAGTTCGAAGTTATACAGGCCCGGCAGCCAGCCTTCCACCCCCAACTACTGTCCCTAGACTACGTTTCCCTCCGACGACGATAAGTTGCATAGTACTTACCTGGAAGCTACGCCAATGCTGGCGAGGCATTGCCTCGTTGCCTTCGATGGGGTGGCAAGATTGTGTATCAGCCTCGCCAACTCTTTTCCTCTGGAACAGATTGTTCGATGCGAAATTGTTGAACGAGATGATTATTGAGGGATATATCGAGGGAAGAATATTTTTATTCATATATTGTATAGTAGTTTGTAATTAAAATATTCTTGAGTTTCAATGTTTTTAAGTATCTGTTCATTATTCGAGGGAATTTTTCATTCAACAGATTAAAAATCGAATAAAAAGATTTTTATATATTTTCTAATCGATTTTAATCGATTTTTAACCTGATATCAAAATTAATTTCTTTTATCAATTTTTTTTATCCTTAATGATAATTTGATAATTATATAATTTCGTGTATTGTATGTAATTATGAAATTTTTCAATATGTTTCAACGTTGACTTCTCGTTATTATATTCTGATATCTTATTTTTTATTTTCTAATCATCATTTTTAATCATTTCAGAGACTCTCCTGATTATCCCTTAGTTTTATACTCGTTCCTGAACTTCCATTTTGCTGGTATCCAGATGATGTCGCGTGTTAGGGTATTATCTGTCGAGTCTAACTCCAAGAGTTAGTATAGTCGAGCAAGGATTATGCTTGTCCCCGAGTGTGAAAAGTTTCCAAAATCTCGAAACTTTATCAGGGTAGTGTATTCAAGGAACATAATACTACAGAGCAGGTGTTGTATCAAAGAAAAATCCCACGAAAAATAGAAGCATTTTTTTTACAAAAATATTATAGATTCACGTGCATACATTGCAATACATATAATAATTCAATGAATTACGTACGTAATTTTAATTAATTTTAATAAATCTAAATAATTCACCAAAAGTAATTCCGAGACACGTTTGATTTGGAATCGTTAATAAAATTGAAGAAAAGAAATTAAAAGAAAAAAATCCTTTCTCGTGGGATTATTAGGTTATTATTAGCATAATCTTAATTATTATAATGAAATCAAAACGCTTACAATTCATAAAATAGCGTATTATTTATTGTTAACGAGCCTCATTCGATCATTCAGTTGCACTATCGATTGGTGCCGATAATTTATTTCAAACTTCTACGTATAGTCCAATATAAATTACTTCCTCCAATAAATAATTACCGTAAATGTACACCACAGAAGCCAGATCAGATAAAAATCCCACGAATAAATAATTCATGGATATATATTTCACGTCATTTATAAAGCCAACGTTTCTCGAGCAAGAAAATAGCTCTCATTTTTATCGATGAAACATTCACAAATAATCTCTTTCACACTATGACGTCCACTTACTCATTTATTCCTGACAGCCATACCGAAATACTTCATATTGTCTTGTTAAATCATATCGTCTTACTTCATTTTATTATCGAATCACGATAAGAATGTTCTGATTTAATTCCCTATTTTCGAATACACTCGTTAAATAAAAGTAATACAGGGCAGACATACATAAAATGTCACTTGGAAGAAATATCATAGAGGGAATTCATAAAATTTTCATCATAGATCATAGATTTCGAGTAGATTTTGATTCTCACGTTTAATATAATGACACAAGAATAAATTAAAAAACGCAATTATTTTAAATTAAGATAGTTTAAAGTGTTGGAGTTAAAGATCTTCGATAAATTCTCTTGCGTAAGAGGCAACAAATTGACATTAATAGCGAGGTTTTATTTATATTATGGTTGAATGGAGAGAAGAGAGAGAAAAAAAAAAAAAATCGTAGCAAAAGATGAAACAAAACTAATGTTTTTTTTTTTCAGGTACGAGGGAAGATTTATCTTTAAATAGATCGCGAAACGACAGATTAAATTCTATGGGTCGCAGTAAATTCGATCTACAAAGATACAAGAAATAGAACGAAGTTTCTATTACAAGTAGAAACTGTATTCTCTTACGAATTTCTGGAGAAAAAGGAAGGAAATGTTCGTTTAATTGTATCGCGAGGATTGATTTATAATTTCCTTTGGATTCGAGGATTCATGTTGCAATGAATTTGCAGTTTAGTTCGTATTATTTTTATGTTATTCTTCTTATTTTATTTATTATGAAATCAAAAAAAAAAATTATCATATCTTATCATCATCTTATGTAAGCTTGTTAATGTAGAATATGATAATTTTTAATTATCTTTTATAACTTTTAAACGTGGGATCTCTATGTTATTTAACAATATTAAATATTTATAAATATTTATAAAAAGATAATAAGGAAGAATGATTCTTAATATGTATAAATATGATAAATTTTTCCACTTAAAATACAAAGTTTAACTTGCAAATTACAGATCAATAGTTCCTGTTAATACAAATATTACACGATAACCGAATAAACACAATAAGAAAGAATAAGTTTCCTCGACCAGAAGATTAAATCGACCAAAAAAAAAAAAAAATTCTCCAATAACAACAAGATGAATGATCAACAAATATACTTACTTTGATAATCTACAATATGAAAACATCTCGAGAAGGAAGGAAGGCTCCTTGTTACATCTTTTTCTATTTCGCAGAACGATTTATGCTTTGATGTATACAAATCAAGGCGAAACAGTATACAGCAATAACGTAAAATTGATACTCGCCATCAATCTGATCTTCCTTCGTGACGGATGAAGAAAGCGAGTGAATCAACAACGATGATACGTCGAACGAGAGGACACGATCGAAAATCGTATTCGTTCGAATATACGCATCGACGAGATCTATGAAAGCGGCAATCCGTGAAATCGTCGAATTCGCCCGCGACAGCGAAAACGTCCATGTTTTACATCTTTTTCCGTTTCGTCCAGAGGAAACGAAGAATCATCAGAGTGTTTTTGTCAGAAACAGATCAGCCGGGAAGACGCCACGCCAATTCAATCAGAAAGATTGCTGGTAACTTGTGCTATTAAGCCTCAGAATCCTAGACGTACAAGATAAACGAGCTTATTGTGATTTGAAACTTTTGGAATAATTTTACGGTATTTTGATTTTAATTCCTTTCTTTCTTTCTTTCTTTCTTTCTTACTTTTCTTCGTGACTAATAAGATGAATTGTTTTTTAGATGACGACGCAAAATTAACGATTTATAATTGCAAAATCTCGTGGAAATTTTTTCACTAGGTTTGAATTCAAGGAATAAAATTATTCCACAAGATGTAAAAATTTAATACGTGTAATAAGAATTATTCTTATTGATTAAAAAGTATGAAATTCAATGGTACACGTGAAATTCCAATATTAATAATAACTTGAAAATTAAAATTTGTAAAACTCAACTCTTGGAAAACTTTTTACTATTGATTTATTTGGGAAAGATTCGGCGAAAAGATTTCTACGCATAGAAGATCAAAATTTCTTGTTTTACAATAAAATTATAACATATAATATTTCAAGAAGTATGCAGTAAAATTAATTATTTAAAAATAGAATCAAAAGCAACAAGATGATAAGAAACAAACGCATCTTCGATATAACATTTCGAAACTTCGACTTTTGTATTTTTGAGTCAAGATAAATTCGTGGTTGCATTTACAAAAATGCAGTTCGTAAACATAACTTTTTTTTAATTCGCGAATAGTTAAAAATTTTGCCAGAAACGTTCCTCCAATTAGAGAATCATTTTTGCGTAACTTCACTTTCGCGAGACACGGTGAACTAAGGTGATACGTTTATAGAAATTATTTCGTGGCAATGGTGTTCAACCCAGTTTCGCGATAATTACAAAAACGTATTCGCGTGTGTAGGCGGATAAATGGGACACCCGAAATATTTCGAAACAAAAGGACAAAAGGAAGGGGTGGGATTCGCGAGTCTAAAAATTGGACTGCTTTCGTGGCTAATGAGTCTTTCTCTCTCTCTCTTCTTTCTCTCTTTCTGTCTTTCTTTTTCAAAAAAATATAACGACGAAAAAATTATGGTTACGAAATATAGGACAAAGAAGTAGCGTATAATTTCGCGTGAAGTTTTCTACAAAAGATTTCGAGAATGCTTCGTTCGTTGTTCGTGATTGTCGCTAGGCTAGGGTTAGGTTAGGTTAGGTTGCAAACGTCCGACGACGCGTCCAGCGAAATATGAATTCTCTGGGAATTCTCAAGTTTCGGTAATCATCGCAATTTCGTCGTACGTGATATAATTTTGAATCAGGATTATTCAAATTCTGCGTGTGTTCGGGTGCAAAGTCGCCTGAAACCAGTCGTGGACCGGTTGCGTTTGGTGGTGAGGTTATGTCAGCCGCTTAGACTACCTGTCAAACCAAAACTCCGTCGATGTTAGGGAGATCCGTACCATTTTGCGGTTAAAGGGGAGAATCGTGGAGAAATAGAAACTGGAGGAACGGGAAACGGGGACGAAACATGTCAGGAAGTAAACAAATATTATGCGCAAATAGAGGGGGCGATTGGAGTTTATTATTTTCAATGGATAATTTGTTTAATTAATAAGTGAAATTTGTATACTTTGTAATATTGCATTATCAATGTAAAAGAATTATTTTTGAATTCTATTGAATTTTTACAGAATTAATATCATAATTAAT
Source organism: Apis mellifera (assembly GCF_003254395.2). Lineage (NCBI taxonomy): Eukaryota > Metazoa > Arthropoda > Insecta > Hymenoptera > Apidae > Apis > Apis mellifera. The sequence goes on from NC_037643.1 coordinate 5,769,634, forward strand.
ATGAAAAAATATAATTACAAATTACTGGGGATATGATCATTTTTAGGTACAACTTCTCAAAGAATTTTTGCATTTATGCTATTATGTTTTGAGTTCAAAAACTTCTTTTATCTAAAAATTCAATTTGATAAGATGAAAATCTAGTTTAGATATCCTTACATACTTATTGTTTATTCATATACTGTAAACTTCTTTCAATTGTTTATGGAAGAAATTTACAGATTGAAACGTAAATATTTCTATAAATTGAATTTCCATAGAAGATTGTTTCATATGTTTCATGTTATATGAGAAACAACGTTACACAGAAATGTTATATCGAAGACACGTTTGTTTCTGATCATCTTGTTGCTTTAGATTCTTCCTTTTAAATAATTAATTTTACTACATACTTCTTGAAATACTACATGTTATAATTTTATCGTAAAACAAGAAATTTTGATCTTCTATGCGTAGAAATCTTTTCGCCGAATCTTTGCCAAATAAATCAATAGTAAAAAGTTTTCCAATAAGAACAAGGATCCAGATACAATTGATAAAAGAAATTGCTACTTGAATAAAGTCGTTCGGAATTGAGAAAAATGTAGACTTAAAATTGTCTGTAAGGTTTGTAGGTATAGCTCGTAAAACTGACGCTTACCAACCTGGTTTGAGGATTTCATTGGCACATCTCGCTCCTAAAGCGGCCCCACGATTCACGAGGCCTTAAGTGATTTCGTGTTTCACTCTTTTTATTTCTTTGGTTTGAGTTATATTACGATATCCCTGATGTTATGACTTTTTTCCGTGAACTGCAGAACCTCTCGAATATTCTTTCGGATTTTTATGGTTTATAACACTGCAGGGAAACCCTCGCTTCAATATCTATGCGAGATAAAGTATCGTGCATTAAACCGGGATCGTAAAATTGAAAAATTTTAATCTCAACGTTATTATTCTTCGTTCGTGCAAATTGATACAATTCGCCCAAGTAGAAAAAAAAAGAAGAAACTGTATTATCCAAAAATCTCTCATTATTTCTAAATTATAAAAATATCAACAAAAATTCCAAGATGAAAGACTTGCATATTTATGAGAAGAGATCCACATCACAAAATATATTCGATAAACTAAAATCTTAAAATAAAATTCTTAATTGTCGATCAATTGATCGAAATAATAATAAATAATAAATACTTATCTTGATAACATATCGAAAGACAATCCAATGGCTCTTCAATGGCAATCTATTGCGTGCCATTTTTTTTTCGATATTTTATCGAAAACAGATGATTTCCTCGATCCGTGTGCAACGGATCGAACGTCAATCTTGCCGACGAAAGGTATTCCGGCAGATTGTTACGGTGGATAGATTTTCTCGCGGTTACCTGACAGAATTTCCTCGCGGGAAACACACTTTGAGCACGGCCGTTTTCATGCACAACGGTTCTAATTAAGTGTCAGACACACCAGGCCGGAAGCGACGCGTACTGCATTAAGGCGGTTAAGGGGTTAAGACTGTGGCAAGTGTCGAAAAAGAAGGGGTGTAAAAAAAAAAAGGAAGAAGAAGAAGAAGAGGAATAAAAAAAAAAGAAAAAAAAAAGGAACGAAGTGAGAGAATAAGGTGCGGCGTCTGCGGAGGAATTAAAAGCCCTGAGGGCAAACTCTTATCCAGCCGACGAAACGCGATAATGGTTGAGCCGTGCTGTAAATCTTTGGAATTAATCCTTCGCTACTTTGCCCTCCGCCTTCGTTTCCTTCCCATTGTACCTTCTTTTTTCCATCCCTTCCCCCATATCGTCACCCTCTACCTTTTCAACCTTTAATCGCGCCTATTGTGCTTGTTTGTCATTGCGATAATTGTCGTTGTCTATCGTCATCTCCCCAGATTCGAGGCGTTCGATTTCCTCTGGAACGAGGTTCGGATATATCGTGCACGTGTTTCAGATTCTTGAATTCATTTATTCCTATTTCATTGGTTTCAGTGTAATCAAAGGTGCGAATAGATTTTACACTTTGAAATACTTTTTGATGACCATTTATGTAACAATCAACAATTCAAACAAATATGGCAGTAATCACTCGAAAATTGAATTTTTGGAATATTTAAAAAAAGAAAGAGAGAGAGCAACGAGAATTTATTAGATTGAGTTATTTAAGAAATTGCTAAGAAGGAATTTCAATCCATGGAAAAAAAAAATTAAAATAACGTCACTCGTTTCCATCACTTATCAACTCCTCCAACAGAGAAGGAAAGAGCAGTATATTTCTAAAATCCTTGTTCAATTATTTCGCCTAGTAGCTGCATCCGAAGCAGAATAAAAGAGAAACAAAAAATTGACGTAACCCGGCAATTATCCTTAATGCGCTTTCTTGCTGTTTAAAGCCTCGGGAAGAAGTTCCTCGTACAAGTCCACCTTGACTTGAACCGAGGAACTACTCAGGAGGATTGCCATCTCGAATGTCACAGACAGTGGCAGACACAGTTTGCAGTGCAACGATGGTGGAAAGGAACATGTCTCTTGGGTGTGGAGGATGCACGGGTAGGACAACTAAATGGTACTATTATAGCGATTGTTACATTTTATTATTTCTCGTTTGATCGAATAGAAGAGAGATATTTCTTCGATATCAATAAAATTATACATAATTATTGAAAAAAGAAGAAGAATATTAGACGATTTTGAAAATTTATACAGTGATTATTGAAAATATTTGCATTTGATCTATTTTCCTAACGAAGTATCCCTTTTTTTTATCGAATTTTCCACTCTCCAAAATTCAATTTCCCCCCAATTGTGCAATAAATTTAAATTCTCTATCAATTAACACCACTATTGAACGTCGAACAAAACATCGATCGATCGAAGAAAGCCGTCTAAGCAGCTCTCTCTCGTATCGATTCAACAAAAAAAGGAATGAAGAGAAAAGAGAAACGCTGGAGGCGGAAGCGGATTTTCAGATGTCTGAAACGGGCAAGACAGCAGAGGCCGGCATGAAACGACCAGTCAATAATGGCGCTTTAAAATGGCTTAAGAGTTGCGAAACAATTCGCGAAGCCCCGAGAAACTGACAAATGCCATCAAAGTTTTAATACCGAAGTCATTTAAAACTTCGACCCATCCGTCGCGTGGCCCCACGGATGGAACTCGCCTCTTTACCGCCATCTTCGTTCCTCCACTTCCTGCTTCTTCGAGTCGTCTCTCTCACCCTCCCTTCCCCATCCTGCCCCTTCCCCGTCTCGCTTCGCTTGTGGAGACAGCCATGGTCTAATCCCGCGACTACCCACCCATTTCTAGGTGTGCAACCCTGAGCTCGTTGGAAACGCAATCTCGCAAATTTGCTTTGTCCTAATGGCGAGAAGAGCAGCGGAGAGCCGTGAAAATCGTCGACGTAATCGAGTTGTATTATGTTATTTAAATCCCTCGGTCTGGATTATTTCGATCTCTCACTGTATAGAATGAATTTATGAAAAATGTTTGTGCTTGCTCGTAACTCGATTAGAATTATTGGCTGTTTTGAAAGAAGGAAGGAATAAGATGAATATAATTGGAGATGTGTTATACAGAAGAAATGATTTTTGGATATGATGAAAAATGATTTGATTTTATTTTTATTCTTTCTTTTTTTTAACGAGGGAAATGGAGAATTGATTTCATATTTAATTTTTGTATTGTTTACAGAGATAAATAATTGGGTCAATTAATTCAGAAATTGGATCGAAATGATTTAACGATGCATCACTCAATATCTTCCAAAGATGTCTACCGAAATAAAAGGAGGAAAAAAAAAAAAAGGAAAACGATTTGACTTTATTTGCGTTTTCTTCATTTACATTTAGCCGCGATGAACATTAATTCTGCTCCAATTAAATCGCGATACGATGCGACGTGCTCTTAGTTGCATTTTGTTGCAACGCGAGAACCGTATCCTTTTTCACCGTGGAAAAAGTGCTTCTTGCTTCCAATTCTCTAATTAAGTTCCATTTAAGCTCCCGTGTATTTCGTGACGTCTAATTTCTTTTCATTTTTTGCACGAAACGAATTCTTTTTTTTTCTCTCTTTTTTTTTTTTGCAAGTCGATCTTGGAATGCTCGACGAGAAGATAGAGGGTAGTTTATCACGATGTTTGAAAGGAACTTAATTTATATCGAAAAAAGATGTTATTTTTATGTTTTCTTTATTCTAGTGTCAGATAGAAAATGTCACTTGTTAGATTGATCATTCTCTGTGATCGATCGGCGAATTTACCGCGCGAATATTTTTCATTAAAAGCGTCGTCACGTAATATTTCAAACTCAAAATGTTTCGATTTTTATAAAATGATATAGTATTGTTTCTAATCAGTTACAACAACTGAAATTTTTATAAATCCCTTATTGTTATGTATTTCTATAAAAAGAATGACAAATTGTTTGAAAAATAACTCACATATTTTTTTTTCTTCCTTCTTCAATTGGACATTGAATCTGGATTGTTTGTGTATAACATATTTAATGGATGTACACATCATGATAGAATATGAATTCTAAATTTTTGACTGATAATAAATCCAAAAATCTAATGGTATAAATTAAATAATTTATTTCAAATAATAAATAGAAATTCTTTCAATTGAATAATCAATGTTTCATTTTTCAGATTAAACGCCGATTATTTTAAGAGAACTACAAAACTACTGCAATCTGATATTATTGACATCGCCTTGAATAATAGTTCCAATGCCCATAGATTAAAATTTATCTTTTTTTTCACATAAATTCAAAAGAATGAAATAATCCCTTCAAATAAAATCCGGAACTGAAATAAAAAATTCTGAAGAATCATCATCATTATCATCATCAATGCCTCTTCCCAGACATTTCCAGAAAAGTAATAATTCGCAAAATCAAACGAAAAAGGGGGAAAAAAAAGCAGAAAGTAGACAAGAAAAAAAAGGAGGTACATCTTCGCGCAGAGAAAGAAGAGGAACCGGAGCAGCAACTACTTCCCCAAAGGAACCCGATATTATTTTAATTAATTTACGGGAAAATTAATTGCTTCGCCAATTAAAACTTTCGTAATTTGACTTGAAGTTCGCCCTCCGGCTAACGTTCGATTCCGTTTCGCCGATAAGACGATCCACCCTCTCCTCCCCCACCTCGCGTATCCTCCTCGATCGGCCCATCGATTCGAGCTCGCCCACCGTGGACAGATGAACAGTTTATGAATAAAGGGGGGGTGAATACAGTTGGCGATTTCGCGGACGACGGATAACGAACGTAAGCCGACAGGTGAACGTAACGTTAAACGGAGGAGCAATCACGATGTCGAGAATTAATATTCCATCATCGGGTATCGGGTCGAATTTTTTTCTACTCTTTTTTTTTTTTTTTTTTTTTTTTTTTTTTCTTCTTTTTCCCCTCCCCAGTGAAAGGTTACAGTGGAATTATCGTGGAACATGGTTTAAATGGGAAAATTAAACGGAGAATTTTTAGACGGATCGAGGAATGACGGATCGCGTAATGGAAATTCTGATAGTTTTCGCGACATTGACGTGGTAGTGGCAGGAAATGTGGGAAGACTGGTGAAACGATCGATTTCTGTTATTTCGAGATATTTTTTTTTTTTTTTTTTTTCATTTATATTGTTTTGTTCCAGGTTTTCGTATTATATTTCTATGGATTATTTCAAGGATTGATTAATATTTGTTAATTGATATTAGCGACTCGACGAGTTATGATTGATTTTATGCGAATTGTGAAGTGATTCTTAATAATTTTAATTTCACGATTTTATTATTAATTATTTATTACTTCAAATCGAAGATCTTTTCCTCGAGAATGAAAGGAAATTTTTTTTTAGAAAATTATGTGTAAGTAAAATTCTTATTTTGTTTCAATCATTATTTCCAATAATTTTTTCTTGAATTATAATTAACATTTTGCTTCCTTTGCTAATATTGTTATGTAATAGAAATTACAAGAATTGGAATTAAAAGGAAATTCGATAATATTTCAATACCAGGAAATGGTGAGATTAATATTAAATAATAGAAATTATTTAACTTTCACGAAGAAAGACATGAGATATAAACACGACAAAAAGATTAAAGGAATATTCAACGAAAAATAACAATTAAACTAGTCAAAAGTAATTTTCGTTATCTGGTAAGGAACGAAAACAAAGATGACATACTTCATTTCTGTAAAATGTCAAGCTCAAGCGATTTAATCCTGAAAACAATAAACAAATTGAATAATAATTTTACTTTATCAAAGAATACTTTAAAGAAGATAATTCGAATGATCAACTTACAATCGTTTGATGTATATCTAAAAATATCAATGATAAAATGTTTCATTAATTAAATATCCTAATTATATTGATGCAATATGCATTATGAAAAATAGATTTTTTTTTATGATTAGAACTATTAACAATCTTACTTCTATAGTGGATGAAATTCCTTAATATTGTGACGATAAATTCGAATTTTCATTTTATGAACTCATATAAAATGAGTATTGAATATAGTCTCATGATCATCTTTTTGAAATTTTATTAAATTAATTATTACATTTACATCGTCACTGTATTAATTTCAATAAAAATTCGAAGTTTAATTGAACAACTGTTTGTTACGATACAAAGATCAAAAATTTAACGAAATTGGATTATTTATAATCAGGATTGAATTTCATCGAAACGAATTTTTAGTTAAATTATCATTCAAATAAAATTTTCGTTTTATTTATTATTTCCTCTACCGATGTTCTTTATTTCATATCTCGTTATTTGACCCGCAATTAGTTAAAGAGGTAAATTAATTTATTATTATATTCAATATTTAAATATAATATATAATGATTGGAAAATACGATTTTAACTTAAGAAAATATATCATATCATTTATTAAAAATTATATCTTTCACTTTTCTTCTATCAATCATTCGAGAAATAAAATTAAATTTTAAATAATCGTATACTTTAAATAATTTTCTCTCCAAATAGATAAACACACGAATTTCATCAATATAATACCCAAAAATATAATAATCATTCTTTTTTGAAAAAAAAAAAAGAGAAAAAGAGAAAGGATTCTATTCTCTTCGCGTTGCACAAATGTATCGAATAAATCCCTGGGACCGAACCAAGAATAGTGTCTCCATTGGCGATTACTCGCGCTTGATCATCGATCTTGCATCTCCCTCTCCCCCTCAAACAAGGATCCATCGATCGCGCAAAATTACGAGCACGCGGAATCCGCGTTTTCATCGGCGATGGTCATTATTTGCCAGCAAAACATGGCTGGTCCTATCTGGATATGTGGTGTGTATAGTAGGCGGAAAAATAAATCCCATCGACGAATGCGTTTTTCGCCGAGAGAGAGAGAGAGAGAGAGAGAGAGAGAGAAAGAGAGAGAGAGTTGGATAACCCAGATGCATACAGATGTCTTTCCCTTTCGCCACGGTGCGAAAAGGGAGAGGGAGAATGCTATCTAGGTGAGAAGAGACAGAGGTGGGTGAAGAAAACAGATTCGGTCGCGCCCATTCGATTTAAAGCTCGATGGCGTATCATTCGCGAATTAATCGCTTCCAGACGATATTTGTACGCTGCTGTGTGTTCGATCGTGCTTTCCTTTTTTCTTTATTTCCTCTCCACTTCTTTTTCCTCGTTTCCTCTTTTTCATAAGTCACCGCTTATACCGCGGTGTGTGTAACTGAGAAAAAAAGAAAGAGAGAGAGAGAGAGGAGCGAAATAGTGGAAAGAGAAGGAAAGGGAGACAAGGCGAGAACAAAAAAAGAGAGAGATGGTGCGGATGAAACGTTGTACAAATTACAGGGGGGTGAAAGAAAGGAGATACTGGAATTACGGTCACGATGCAATATAAATTTCACTGATAATCCTTTTGATAACGAACACTGTGACCCAGTTTCCAAGTTAATACAATCGGGAACTGTATCGTTGACGCTTAATTGCCAGCCGTGTATGAAAAAAAAAAATTGAGAAGTAGTTAGTTCGGATGAATTAATCGAATTGTCTTCTTTATGGTGGAAATCAGGATGAGAAAAAAATAGAATTAAGAAAACTTTACATTATATATTAATATTATTGGAAGAATTTGGAATTGAAAGAAGAATTTAGAATTCTTTTTTTTTTTCTTCTTTTATGCGCGAGAATTGAAAATAAAATATTAAATAAACGTTAAGAAGGTAATTCTCAATCACAACTTTACTTATTCATGTAAATTCTTCTCGTTTCCCGAACAAAATTATACGTGTTACAGAAATGGAGCATGGAAGCAAACAAGATCAAAATAGAACATTTTCAAAAGAGCTGTCGATACGTAATACGAAAGCAGAAATTGGTTGCGTGAAAAGCGACAAAATGAAATCGATCTTTAATAAACGAGATAAAATATCAATTTATCACGTCTCTTTAATATATTCAAAAAAAAAACCAGGCACGAAAATGTCTCTTTCTTTTATTGATCATCGCTCTATTTAATTATTTCCAATTTCATTTTAACTTTTACCCTTAAAAATAAAAACAATAACTCCACAAATACATAATGGAATCAAATGAACAACAAATTTAAACATTTTCAATCAACAATGTATACCACGCAAGAAGAAAAGAACGAACAAAATTTCTCCAATTCGTCACAATACCAATACAAGAAGAATACGAACATTTCTTTCTAATCGTAACTTTCGGGCCTCGTGTTAACATTGTTAAGAACATCGTTACCGGTAATCGATCCGGCAGAAGGCGAGAGTTGATTTGGAGAACGGGGGCGCAAAGAGTTTTTCTCCATTAACGTGGCAGCCGGCCCCCTCCTTTCGATTCCCAAAGGGACCGGTGGCGTGCAAAGGTCACTCATATGCAGCACGCTCATAGATCATGGTTAGTCGGACCCCTGGCTGCCCTTGGTGGTTAGCCATAAGACTACTTTACCTTAGCATCCTCAATTATCCACGGGACGGTTCGTTCTCCCCAAGGAGATCCGGCATTGCCCGCCCCAACTTTCCCTTATAATTAAATCATTAATTAGACACTGACTTTTCTCCGCTTTTCGGGAGGAAATGCGATCGGTTGCCTGTCTCATCGATGATCATTAGTCCGATTTGCAGATGTGAAACATTAATCGAGCCCGATTTCTCTTAAGGAAACATATCGGTGCAATACATTCGGTTGATGAAATTTATTCGTTCATTTAGGAGGAGATGGTTCTTGAAAAAAGTATTGAACGCGTATTTTTTAAAACTGATACTTGAAATTAATCTTTAAAGATGTTAAAAGGATTGGAAAATGTAGAGGAATATTTATTTTATTTGATATCGAAGAAAGTACGATTTAATTTTTATGATTTATGTAATATATAGAAGAAGTTACTTATAACGAGTAAAATAAAATTTTATTTGAAAATAATATATTATAAAGTAAAAATATGTCTCCTCTAAAATCAAGTATAATAATATAAATCGATATTACTTGTCATACGATCTCCTTTAACGAGATCGATCCAAATTTGAAAATTTATTCGAAAATAATTTGTTCGATTAATAACACGATATCCGGATTATTCCAAAAAGAAAAGAAAAAAACGAAGACAACAAATTAATTGAAATGATTCGGTATTCAATCTTCAGAAACGAATCGATATTCTACCAATTGTTTTCCACACAACCTACTTTCCCGTGTTTCACGAATACCCGCTTTCCCAAGTGTATCAATCGTACGAAATAAAATCCTGCAAACAAACAGGGAAGCGAACCGTGTAAATAAAAGAAGCGGAATCCAACGGAAACCACCTCTCGCTCTACGATCCTACGAGCGAGAGAAACGAAATTACAAAACCCGTTTAATCTACTCGCCCCAGATTCCTCGACGCGATCACCTAGATTTAAAAAATCCTCAAGATGCGCATCAGTGGTGCATCAAGTTGCTTATTAAAAGCGATACGCCGCGCTTTTTTACACAGCTCGTTTTTTCGAGAAAAAAATAAGGATAATGCTTCAAATTTAATGATTAAATGAAAAGTTGCCGTTGAAAAATAGTTATTTCAAGAAATTGTTTTATAAAAGAAGAATAATGAATATAAATGGAGAAAGAGATAGTCTCTCTATCGAACTGTGGAATTATAACTGAATCATAGAAATAAATGAAAAACATACGGAATATCATTATTTTTTCTTGTACAAAGTTCCATTTTCAAGTGAAAATCAAATTTAAAAAAATTCATACATGCACGTATGTATTTCATTCAATTTATTCATCGCTAATTTCGTTTCTATTTATAATTGTACAAAAATATATTTTCTATTCTACTCATTTTCAACTCATTTTTCATCATCAGAAAATCACTCTCTTCCAGTTAATCCACAATTTCGGAAATACCATCCCATTTTGATCGATGCCGGACAATTTTTCACAGGCGTCACGAGAGATTGAATTTCGCCCCGCGGTTCTTGATTCACTTCGCCTCCTTAATTAATGTCGCCGTGGCCCTCTGAATTTTTTAAACCAACCCCTGAAAAGCGAAACGCGGTGGAATGAAGGTTTCAATGATTCATCGTCACAATGCGGTATTGGGAGGCGGCGTGTCCCGGAGATAATATCCCCTTAAACGAGCGAAGAGGGGTCGTGGGAGGCGGTGGTTGACTGACAGGGCGGAGGAAGAAATCTCATTCTTTTCTGATGGGCGGCGCGAGAAAAGGAGGGGGATCCAAGGATGGATTCTGACTCTCCGGCAGGAGATATTTAAATCATCGTCAGTCTTGCGAAACATCATCCGTCTCGGTTTGTCTCGCTGTATCGGTGAATGTATCTCTCGAACGACGATAAATCATCTTTCTTCCCGCGCGATAAACACTTGGGTCGATTCGCTCTGGATATGATTTGGTATACAATTCTTGGTAAGAGATTTTTTTTTTTCTTTGATGAATTTAATTTTAACATATAATATTAAAATTCAAGGTGAGATGGTTGCGTGATTTATACATAAGAAGATGTTCTTTTGATATTTTGAATGTTAATAATTTGAAAGGAAGATAATTAAGTTGGGAAAACAATAAAATTCTAATTGGCTGCTAAAAGATTGTAGATAGTTTAAGAATATGATAGAAGTTGTGATTGAATTATATACTGCTTATCTGTGATAACTATGGTAAGTATAATATCTATATGTTGTATTTGTAAAAATAATTATAGAATAGAAAAAAATATAAAAAGTTATTCTATTGTTTAATTCAGGCAAGAGCATGACATTTATTCATTCCCTGCAAGAAGAATATAGAAAGTGGAATTGCTCGAAACAATCTCTGCTTTTTATCCGATTTTAAGAATGCACGTTGAACTGATTCTTAGCCAGGAACTACTTAAAACTTGTACCATCTACGGAGAATACTTTGCAGAATAATATCTTTTCTAGAGATATTTAAATGGAAGAAAAAGGGAAGGAAAAGTTCTCGTCGTGATAATTCTTTAAGTTGCGATAAATAAACAATCAGTTTTGTAATATTTATTTTAAAAGGTATGTATATAAAAATTAATAATTACGTAAAATATTAAAACTTTTCTCATATCACGTTTCACAATTTGATTAAACACTGCTACTTTTGTTCAAAATTATTGCTCCAAATTGATCGATGAGAAAAGTTTATAAATTCAAAATTGTACGACTGCTGGATCCATTGATATTGACATACAACATTCTATCTTTAATATTTATCCTTTACAAATCAATACAGGGATCCTTCTTTTATACATTTACGTCTGGTCTCTGATTATGAGTGGGATTGCAAGGATTAAACTGACGACAGGGTGCTTTCCCACTGGATTAGACACGTAGCAGACGGTATTGTCATATAGATTTCGTACATTCAATAATAAAAGATAAATTTGTACTTCCTTATCGAGACGAGGTATCGAATTTCTTGATATAATAATGAAAATCGCGGATTTACCTTACCTTGTTCCATACACCATTGAACGAAACGTTTCCCGAAAATCGCAATCGTATTACGAAACCCTGTTTGCTCGTCTCTTTCCATTCCAATGAAAATAATACATGATTTAAAATAATAACAATACCTATTCCAGATGATCCAGATTAAAATCGTCATTTTTAATTATTTATTTAAAATTATAATCTTCATCAAACGTTTAACGTTTAAAAATTTCTTAAATGTTTCGTCCAATGATTGAATAATCATCGAGACAAATACTTATACGTTTCTGTTCTGCTTCTCTCCTCTGGCAACCGCCACTAAATCACGTGGCGTAATGAATATTCCGCTGTGCATTTACACCACCTCAGGAATCCCATACTAATACATTATAAATAAGCCGGAGACAGGGTATCGTAAGGGGATGAAACACGTGGGTAGGGATAATCTGCGTGATCGTATTTAAACTAGTGACTCGGGCACGCAATGCCACGTGTACAAGGATCATTTTCTTGCGTCTATCCGGGGGCGCAGACTATCCGGATTACAGGCCAATTTCATATTAATTTCCGGCCGCGTAGCGAGACGAGGCTTACCTATACCCCCCGGCCTCGGTATTTGTTAATGTTATCACGAGATTGTCTAAAGGTTTTCGCTCGAGTTTTATTACGAAATCGGGGAGGAGGGTGAGGAAGGGGCCCACCACCGCCCGTCTCCATCCAATCCCTCTTTGCCTTTTTGCGATACGGGCATTGATTAATCGCTAGAAACTCGAAACACTGCGCCGAGTACGGATTATTCGCCGCTGCATAAAACAGTTCTTCTGCGCGAGGAGTTTGTTATTACATCCAGGTTACAGCTATTAACGTCGGCTAAAGTCGGATATAGGATGGATCGCGGGGAAATGAAACTCCGTTATTATCTTTATTGGATACTTGTTATAAGCTGCTGATTGCAGCAGTGTACTTAATGCAATGTATCTACGGAATGTTGCATTTATATAATGTTAAACTTTTCTCTTTTTTACCGTTGCTTGCGTGATATGAAGAAAATATGATTCTAGTTGCGCGAAAGATGAAAAGAGAAACTATGAATGTTGTATTCTCTTCTCGTTACGATATATATTAAAAAGTGAAAAGGATACTTCGTTATTAATAAAGATTTAAAGAGATATTAATTTCTTGTACGAGAAATAAAATATAATTATATTGAAAATAAATTTAACACCGTTACGTAGACCATTGCAAATACAATAATCGTCTAACTATCATCGAACACTTTCATCAATTTCACGAATACGTCAAATGCATCCCACAACGAGGTCACAAAATTATTCGCCCATATCATCGCCATTATCCTGAATTTCGAACATTGGCGACCAAGATAAATAATTTTATTCGTGCGTGGGTAAATTGATAAAATAGGATAGTTTGCCGTTGATTATACGATAATTATTCGCATTGGCGGATATATTCGAAATGATTGGACATCACGTTATTGTGGTCCATTCGTTCCGATTTCGGGTGCATTCTGCGTCCCCACAGGACATCGATCCCCGGCTGCGAAATCCTTTGCAACGGGAGAGGGGGTGAACAGCGGGGAGGCCAGCCGGGGGTGGACATCCATTGGATCGATCTGGGGTCTGGCCGTGCCACCGCAAAGAGCAACAGTTGGTTTTTATATAGACTAATATTCGGCGAGCGTGACAGCGGACGATTCCAACGAAGTTGGAATTGCTCCCTCGTAACGGCATCGTTGCACATCGTGCCACTCTTATTTTCCGCGCCGTCTTTCCCAACTTTCCCTTTCCGCCATTTCGAACACGATCGTTGCCGCGCTTTCACCGTCCTCGTTACGTATCGATAAAATGAAACGCCTTTTTCTTCAAACGATGGCCGAAGGAATTTATCAGAATTTCTAAAAAAAATTGATGTGATTTCATTCCTCTTGTGATTTCTTTCCTCCTCTTCTCGATTAACTTGATTTTTGTTGAAATGTTTTTACGATTGTGTGAACGTACGAATGTGAAAGAGTGCTTTTATTAAATAAATATTCAAGTAAAGTATTATCTTTTTTAATTTAATTTTATAGAAAAGAAAGAATTAAATTAATTGGAAAAATTGGGGAGAGATAAGGATCTGTATTCTCTATTGGAAAATTAATAGACTAGAATTGCATAATTTATCTACATAAAATAATTCCTTTGGAGATTTAAATTATTTTGATGACCCGAGAAAGGAAAGAAATATTTTTACATGAAATTTATAGAGAAATATATATATAAAAAAAAAAGGAAAACCATATGTTAATAAAAAGAATTTATATGAAAGATAAAAGTATTGCTTCATCGCTGTTAAGAATAAGATGAAATTTAATAAATCAGTTATAATTGTATTCGTTATCATATCATCTGTATAACTCGAAATCTGACAAACCTCAAAATATGACAAAGACGACGGTTATCATTTGAGCAGTGTTCATTGTTTCGCGAATTAATCGACCTAAATGCCATAACGAATACAGAATACCTTGATCGCACTTCCAGACGCAAAGGATATCTAACGTAATCTCTGGATAACTAGTTTAAACTAATGTATTTAATGTAATTACCAATTGCACATCTCAAATATCATAAATTAATCTTATCAAGCGTTTACATTCGCAAAACGTTTGCTCGCTTTTCCATTTAATGCGACTTAACGCTGTCGAAATTGCGATCATTCCTAGGTAAAATTTTCCACAATACGATATTACATTAGATTATATTATTATTATCTCTTCACAGAGATATTATCAGTATTTAAAAAAAAAAATCTTCAATAGTTGATAATGAAATTCACTGGAAATATTACATCAGAATTATAAATTGGATGTTTACGAAATCGAACGTATCTATTACAATCAATAAAATTAATTCCCAACCGATCAACCAAATAAAGATCCAATTTATTATATTGATTGTGCTGAAATCCATCTCATGAATTTTTTACGGTTTGAATATTTTTGAATATACTTCGAAATCCATCGTTTTAAATCGATCAATTGTCCGTGATTTTAAATCGTGTCGTTGAAAAAAAAATGAAGAATACACCGATTAAATTTTCAATCTCGATTAAAAATTGCAACACACGAGTGACGGGTTGAGAAGCACTGAGATAGACCTAGGATGCGAGGAAGAGTAGTTTCACGGCTCGTCGTGTTACGATTGCTGTCGATCCCGAGAATTAGGGAATTAAATCGACCCGCTACCCACCCTCCACGCCCCCTTACACCTGACGTATTTCAAATACGGGCATTGGATAGGAGGGTCGGACGTCTGACGGCAAGTTCACGAACACACAGAGGCTCTGGAGTCGCTGGAGGCGTATAGTTACTTGCCGGCTCGACGGTATTATTGACAGGAGAAGGCCAAGTGTGTAACTTTGTTGGGTTCAGGCTGGAGGAGCAGTAGAGATCTCTTGCAGTCTCGAATCGGTAGTGGAAGGATCCTTATACTCCAGCATACCGATGGGTAATAATAATCGTTATATTGTTAGATAACTACTAATTCTTTGATGAGAAATTTTTTATTTTTTTTTATTTTTTTTTTTGTTGCGTTGCATTGTTCCAATATGTGTACGATAAAACAAACAATGAAAGAATATTGCATTCTGAGATATTTTGAGATTTGATGATAAGCTAAACATTAATTAAAAATGTATTGTATTATATTCATATATTCAGACATTTTTAATTGAATATTAATGATTTCTTTATCTCTCATCTTATTTCACTCAGTATGAATAAAAAAAACAATTTATTCTTTTACACAATAAAATTAATGATCTCATAACATATTAATATATTTATAGCAATGCATATTCTTCTTTATATTGTATAAAAGTTTGATTAAATTTTTCAACAATTATGCATATTTTAAACACTTGATTACGGGTTATTAAATGCAATTTAAAAGACAGGTATAATTTATTCTTTTCATATTAGATGATGTAAATATCAGTAATTATATAAATAATTCTTATTAAAGTTTTTCCCAATTTATTTTATAAATTATTTTAAGTAGAATCAATATATTTTGCATGGAAAGTTCAAATTTATTCAGTCCAGTGTGTGCTTTATCATAAAAAGTCGGCAGTCCTCGGCTCCACACTTAACGTCAGCGCTGAAGGGGTTAACAGGGAGAAGGTGTGCATATGGACGAGCGTTCATTTTATCTTGAGGAGGAAAATTACAGAGTATTTAAATAAGCGATTTGTATAATTGCACACAAGATGTAACACGTATACAAAAAGATTATTCAACACACGTGTTATGTACTCTTTGTAGCGAAAGGGTTAATTTTACGTTAAAAATAAATCTTCGAATAAGTAAGGATAATAGGATAATAATAATTGTTAAACAAATATTCGAGATTCCTTAATTTAAAATTTATCAATCAAAAAGATTTATTATCCATCAAATTTGTCAGTTAATGTTTGCTCTAACGATAATAATATTTTTAAATTTTCCCAGAAAACCCATTTAAAGATAAAAAGAAAATTGTACACGTACATAGCACACATAGCACACAAGTACTTCAATAAATTGCACGTCGCTTGGTTTTCAGTCAAGAATACTCGTTTGTTTGGAGTGATATTTTTCATGTCATATTAACGGCTTATCCACCGATATTTCCTGGATTATTGTTTTCCTTGAAAACAATCCAACAACGTGCAAAGAATGTGAACCATGGCGTTACTTGTTTCGCGATTGTGGTTTCACGGTTTGATGGAAATCGAAATATCGAAGCAATGTTTAATTTAAATTTTAAACTTCAATCGTGAAATGGTTGTAGAAAAAAAAGATCGATCGAATATATGTAAAAATTTACATATTATGGAACAATAAACAACTATTAAAGATGTGTTCCCTGGCATTTTCGATTTTATCAATACGTATATAGAATTTTGTCTACGACAATTATTACTAAATGATTGTTTTCCGTTCGTTATATTTAAATTTACATTTTCATAAATTTGGAACTTGAAGTGTGATGACAATTTACGCGATTAAAAATTTTATCCTGCAAGATTCTTTTCCAAAAAAAACTTCTCGATATTCCACGAAATATTTAATCTTTGTTGTGCGAAATGTTGTGCTAATTTTACATTATTGAACCTTCTCGCCTAATATTTACTCTCACGATACAAACAAAACTATGTGTCGTTTAATCTCGTCCACATCGAACCACTTATTTTATTTCACGATCGAGTTCGTTGACAAGAGCAAGTCATAGCGAAGCAATTACAAAGGCATTCGGACATCGTTTACACTTTACGAGGCACTAAAGGGGTAGAGAAATGCCGTGGGCGAGAATGGTCTTCAGGATATTAGCACGTTATTGCCAGAGTTTATTGGTTTTATCGATTTCCCCGCTGCCCTATTCCCCGTTGTCCGGTGTAAAAAAGAATTAACATCCGAGTGAGTGAGTGATTTGCTAAAACGTGACATAGTAACAATTGGACATCGAACGGGCAGGGAAAATTTTCCAATCAAGCGCGTTTCGTTCACCAATTTGCCAAATAATTGCTATCATACGACGAGCGAATAATAATAATTTTCTATTGTTAATTCAGCTTACGAAATATATCTTAATATTTATCACGAATAAGATATTAGAAATATTCTTTGTTAAAGATCGTGTTAATAATAATCTAATAGCGCGAGTAATTATTATTTTAATTTATATAGAACTAAAAAGTATATTTATTATAATTAGTTATCATCAGATCATATCCATTAAATCAATACAATATTACTATTCCGAACAATGTATAATTCTAAATTAAAATATAATATGGAACAATGTATTAATATTTATATAAGATTTACATTATATAAGTATAATATATTAATTCAATATTATAGAATATATATATATATATATATATATATATGGCATACTTATATAATTAAATGATTGTACAGATATGATATAATTTCCGGTAATTTTCCGTAGTTTCATTTAATAGAGGAATAACGGACGTCTAAAGTCAGTTTATCTTGAGAAACATGAAACGCAATATCGCGGGGCTATCTTTTCTTCTACACGTTTTAATTATCGCGAATGAATTGGAATGTTACAAAATTTTATCCGTCATCCCAACGCCGTCTTATAGCCATCAAATTCCGTATCGACAATTATGGCTCGAGTTACACGCACGTGGCCACGAGATTGTAGTGATCACCACGAATCCTATGCCGAATATCAGCTTGCCGAATTTCACCCAGATCGATATCAGTCAATCGTATAGTTGTTTAAAGGAACTTAATTTCATCGAGAATCGGTTCGAACATCTTAGCTGGTTGACGTTCTTACAGAATTATGTTATGTCTTTGTACACGTGTTTCTTGACCGAGGTGTTCAACTCATCTGAAGTGAAAAAATTATATGCCCCGGATAATCCTGTAAAATTCGATGTTCTGTTGGCGGAATTTTTCTACGGACCAGCCATGTGCGCTTTTGCCCACAGATTTAACGTTCCATTAATAGGTGTGTATTTATTTTTTATAATTTTAAATATATTCATCAAATGATTATTTGTTTAAAAAAAAAAATTCTTGAAAATAAAAGTTTTTATTCCATCATTAATAATAAATAGATATTGAATATTATTCAATAGTATGAGAATATTGAATAATATCTTTTATTATCTAATGATCTGATGATATTTTACTTTTATATAAATATATTAATGATTATTATTGTTAAATAAAATTATTTAACAGCTAATTTTATTTCTTTTGAAATTTTCGAACGTTCTAAAATAACTTGTTTACGTGAAATTTATTAATAAAGAAATGAAACGGACGATAACTTTTATATTTCCTATGAAAATATTGTTATATTCGACGCAAATTAATTAACATTGCAATCGAAATTGAAATCATTCCTTGTGAAAATTGTTATATTTTCTCAGTCTAATTATTTCTCTCTTATTTCATACGTATCACAAATAACATGTTTGTTATTGTACATATACATTGATTTTAATTACGCAGTCAGATACACACTTTCAAAAAGAAAAAAAGAAAAAAGATTAAAAAAGTTGATAGGACGTCATCAAAACGATGACAATGCTTTTTTCCATGAAAATATTTAAACGGGAGCAATTATTTTTCTTTCTCTAAACGAAAAACATAATTTTATTTTTAACGAATGAAAACTATCATTTCTATTTCTATTTTCAATTAATCGTTTTCTATGATCGTAGGATTAAGTTCATTGGGAATGATTACCTTGAATGAATTTATTCTTGGAGGGCTCGTTCTACCTTCTCATGAATACACATGGGAAATGGAAGCGAACACGGGCACAAATTTGCCATTCTTCAAGAGATTGAGTAATTTCGTGACTATGTGGAGTTTCCTATACAACGTTAATTTCAATATATTTTTCTTCCAACAAAAACTGGCAGAAAAATATCTTGGACCACTACCGCCATTGACGGATATTATGAGAAACACTAGTTTAATTTTTATCAATGAGATAGACATTTTATCACCTGCACGGCCGAAACTTCCAAATATGATCTCATTCAATTTTTTCCACGTGTCTGACAATCCAACCCCTTTATCGAAGGTACGACATACACTTTGTTTTATAAATATCATTTATCATATATAATATCATTTCATTACTTGTAGAGAAATAAATATTGCGAAGCAAAATGATATATATATAAATAATGGAAGAAGTGAATATGAAAGAGATGATAAAATTCGTAATTATGTAAAATATATTCTGTGGAGAAAAATCTGTATTGATTTTTAATAAATCCATAAATTTATTCAAATAGAATATGTTGAATTGCACGAGAAGGAAATATAAATTTATTAATTGAATTATTTTTATTGCAGGATTTGGAAGAATTTCTAGACGATGCGGAAGAAGGGTTTATTTATTTCAGTCTCGGTACCAACGTAAGAAGTTCATATTTGCCAAAAGAAATTATACGCATGTTTTGCAATATTTTCTCAAAAATGCCATATAAAATCGTGTGGAAGTACGAACAAGATTTACCCGAGAAATCCGGGAATATTTACATTAAAAATTGGTTACCTCAACAGAGCATTCTTGGTATTTAATTTTTAATAAAATATTCTTAATAACTATTGGGAATAGATAGTTTTTTTCTCTACGATTGCTGATCAATTTTAATTTTTGAGACACGCAAAAATATTCTTGATCGTATGTATCGATTGTACAATAATTATTTAGAAAATCAATAACTTTGATACTCTAGTATCTATTATACAATTTTTCAAACCTATCTTTGATAAATTAAAATATTAGATTTAGTAGTTAAATTGCATTGTTAAATTATATTTAATTGTATAATAGATATCGAATTTTTATTTAGACACTAAAATTCATGGATAAAATAGAATCTTTCTAAGATTATTGAAAATCAATTTTTTTTAGAATTTAGAATTTCTAATCTACTCATGATAATCATCAAAATATATACGTATTTAACGATGCATATATATATTTTTCAGCTCATCCAAAGATTAAATTGTTCATTTATCAAGGAGGTCAACAAAGTACCGAAGAAGCGATTAATTTCGGGGTGCCAGTTATCGCTTTCCCAATATTAGGAGATCAAGATTATTTAGTAAGAAGAATCGAAGCTCTTGGAATAGGAAAGTATTTTGATATTAGGACAATTATTCCAGATCAAATGAAATTCAAAAATGCTATTGATGAAATTATAACCAATGAAAAGTAAGTAGGAATATTTAAATTTATGTTAATTAATGATATGATTAATTAAATACTATTTAATTTAATAATAATATACCGGATTAAATTTTTAATTAAAATGTTTGTTAATATACGTACCAGAAATTTAATATTCTATTATATCTTTGATAAAAATTTTAATGTATTCGTGATTATTAGTATGATTTTTATTTATAAACGATGTTTCAACTCTTTTCAGATATAAGAATAGAGTGCTCGATATTCGAACTCAAATTAGAGAGACATCTCAGGATGTGAAAAAAATTGCTTGGTGGACGGAATACGTGATACGAACAAAAGGCGCTTTACATCTTCGTTCCACACTAGCCTGGGAACCTTGGTATCAACGTTATGACATGGATATTATAATATTCTTGACGATTGTGATATTCATAATCTTTTTAATTGTTATCAGTATTATTGTCAATATTCTCATGTATTTTTATAAAATGATGGACACTTCTACTCATCGAAAACACAAGATACATTGAAATCAATATGATTTAGAAATTGTCAAAAAAATTTCTGTGCATACAAATTTGCAATAAACTAACATATTTTATGATCTTTAATATTTTCTTGACGTTATATGTACATGCTTTTCCAGATCTTAAATTTAAATATCATGTACATATCATTTATCATATTTATATCAATTACGTAAAACAAGATGTTTAATAGTCTCGCAACAAGAAAGGATAAATTTAATAAGAAAAAAAGTGTTAAGAAAAATGATTGAAAAAAAGGTATCATTATAATTTAAATAATTCAACAGAAGACCAATGATGTAATGAAATATATGTTATGCTTTCAGATTTTTATATACATTTTTTTATACAAATAAATAAATCCCAATCAAGATATTTTTTTGTATATCAATTTTTCTATTTGTTTCAACTTCTAAAATGAATCAAAGAGTATATAATTCTTATGAAAAAAAAAAAAGAAAGAAAAAAAGAAAGAGAGAAAGAAAGAAATTTTCGAGTAACCTTATTAAAGAGAAAAAATCCACCGCAATTAATAAATAATAATTTTATCCAAAAAACGGTATCAAGAGGAAAAAAATTGATAGGGAAAACACCTTAATAGACGCGCGCATACTTGGTAAGGAACATCGAGTTGCAACAACAACGTTGAGAAGCAAAGACAAACATAGATAAACAAGTATCAAACTCTCGTTGCATGAATTATCACACTCCGCCTCGTTTACATTTGTTTGTCGATGCTGCGCTGTTTGCAGCCGTGCTTGTCTTGCGTTCGTTCATCACACGTTGTCGACGTTGTGAAACTTTTAATTCATCTTCGAATAAACGTCGTTACAGAACTTCTGATGGTATACAGAGGATAAATGAAATTAGTATTGATTATTCATCGATTAAAACTTCGCCCGATGGAATTAATGAATTATCGAATTATTGAAGGGAAATTAATGTAGCCAAGTGTGAATTGTTCGATAATTATCTTATCAAATAATCGAATCGTTAGAAATTTCTTTCAAGGACCAGATTCAATATTGAACGTGATTTTTATTATTCAAATTTTATATAGATTTTATTAAACTTATTTATTGATTAAATTTATTAGAATCAATGAAATAAAGTACTACAAATTTTTAAAAAAGTGATGCAATAATATTGCTCATAATTTCATTTGAATTTATTATTGATTAAAATATCAATCAAAGGAAATGAAGAAGAAAGAAATATTTATAAGAAAAAAAAGATATAACAGAAGCAATAAGAATATCTATAATTTTTTAAACAACAAACTGGCCAAAACATCTTAATAGGAAATTCCACAATTGATGTATAATCAATCTCGATTAAATTTACCGGCAAATGACAAACGTGGCGAGGAGCCCGAGCAAACTTTCATTTCAATTGAAACGTGTAAGCGTTGTAAATAATTCATTGAACGTGAGAGCTCCTATACTCACGTCGATGGCTAAGTTCCCATGTCTGATTGATACGGTTTGCTACTGCTATTTCTAGTCTCTATTTCCTATCTGCACACTGTCAATCATTCGCTGTTACGATCGGCAAGTTTAATACATGTATACATAGAACACGAGAGAGAGGAGGCACCTACACAGTACCATTGTACCGTAAGAGGCTTCTATGGCTCGAGTTCCATTATGACTTTCCTTCGAATTTCCCGTAATGTATGCTAAATCTTTCATTTCAATTACCTATAATCACTCGTGAATTCCGATAGAAAAGCGAAAATTCAATTGTAACTTATCAGTAAATACTTTTAGTACACAGATATATAATTTACTTTTAGTACAGATATATAAATTATTTCATCGATCAATTATAATCATTGTATCAATATTTATAATATTTTTGTAAACTCTTCAATCATTTCACTTACGATATTAAGAAAAAATTCGCAACAATTTAAGATACAATGAACGAAAAAAAAAAAAGTCCCTAAATTTCAACAATTTTAGCATCGCGAAAACACATTCATTCTCCATTGGAAAATTCACGTTTCCACAGGCTTAGGAAGTCTTAGAGACATAGAGCATTGTCGGTCGCATCAATAACATGGAATTCCACGGCGAATCCATTCGGATGTATCAGCGCAGATATAACGTCACCGACGTATGCCTAATTTATTCGTCCGCCCGAGAGGCCATAGGTATGCATCGAATTCTACGGATTCTTTGGGAAATTGCTTGCCGGCTGGAGAGGCACGCACCGACGAGCTTCCACGTCCGCATAGAAATGACCGGTAGAATGGACCTTTGAACCCTTTTCTCCGTCGAAATACGAAAAATTCTTATCTCAAATAATATTCATCACCCCTCGGCGGCGGTGGAGGAGGAGGAGGAGTTCGAGTAAAACGTTTGGAATTTCGAATGGCGCATTATCGAGCGCGAAAAATCGAAGGTCGTCGAATCTATTGGCCGAGAAAGAAGGAGAGGAAGGAAAAAAGGAAAAAAAAGTTACCTTCCTCTCGTTCTCTTTCTTTATTTGTCTTTCTCTTCGCTTCGCTCCCCTCCGTGCCTGGTAATGCCTAGTTACTTTCCTCGATCTTCCCTCTCGGCCCTCACTTCCTTTCCCTCTCGCTGGAATGGAATGGATATGTTTTCTTGGACCAAACTCTCTTTTATTCCATCCTCCTCCTTTCTCTCCCTTACCCACCGGTTATTATTATGCCTCCGCTGACCCGTACAAACAATGACGTCGTGGAAGAAGTATCCGTTCCACCCCTATATACGGTAAACAGGATGAAAAATATCTGATTCTCTCTTCTCTGGATTTCCTTTTTTTTTCCTTCCCTCCCTTCCCTCTCGCCACGACGTTCTTTCGTTAAGCTGATTGAACCCA
The DNA here is from genome assembly GCF_003254395.2 of Apis mellifera. NCBI lineage: Eukaryota > Metazoa > Arthropoda > Insecta > Hymenoptera > Apidae > Apis > Apis mellifera. The sequence goes on from NC_037643.1 coordinate 5,793,665, forward strand.
GACAGGAAAATTTCAAATTGGACTTCCTCCTAGTTCGTTATACGGTCGAAAGGATCAATCGTAGTGACTAGCTATCCGCCGGTTTTGGAAAGGATTCCACGGAAAGTAATCAAAAGTTTGGGATTAGCCGGGAAATCGGGCACGGATTTTCGACACGCGAACGTTCCTTGCCGATATATATAGATATATATATATATATTGAGTACGTCTATGTATAAGGTGGAAAAATAATTGTTTCTACGATGGGGAAAAAATGTCGTATGCGTTTTATTGAGCGCGATAGAGAACTTTGTCTATGAGAATTTTGGGGTAAGCATTGAGATTCAATAAAATCTTGATAATCTTAGAGACAAGTTTCTTCTCATCGAAGATTTACGGAGAAGAGAAGTTTAATCAAACGGATTATTATTTTTTACGATTGCGCAAGTTTGGAAAAAAAAAAATTCGTGAGAAAAGTATTGAAAAGTATGCGATATACAAATCATTTTCGATTCTAAAGGCTAGAAAAAACATAAAAGCCTGAATTATAATAATAGTTCGCTTAAATTTTAATATCCAATTTGATACAATCTTTTTCAAAAATTATGCAAATTTTTATCTTCCCTCCTTTACCTAAGCATTTCACTATGAAACTCCATATTCCAAATCGCACATTCCAAAAAGAAAAAAAAGAGAAAGAGAGAGAGAGAGAATCGCGTAAATTACGTTTTGCTAATTTTAATTCATCCTCTTCGAACCGTCGTAAACATTTCTACACCATCAGATGTCGTGATTACCCCCGATCGAGGCGAAAAAATCGCGTAAATTCCACGTCACCACCGCACGCTCACCCATAACCACCCCGTAAATTACGCCAATATCACGTCCACCACCATCCTTCTCTCCCCCTCCCCGCAATATCATTTTCAGAACGATGCTCCCGCTCCAACCGGTCCAACAGCGACGATCCAAAGGGAGATACGCGATTCGTCGGGCGTGTTTCATAAAGGGCCTCCCAGGTGCTAAATCCATCGAGCTTTCCAATCACTATCAAAACGTAGATAATACGTAGTGGACGTGGAGGATACGGTGTGTCGTGTGGCCGCGATTAATTAGGCGCGTAGCGGCACCCCACGGAGACATTCTGAGATTTTTGCATAAATCCGGCCGTGTCGCGTGGATGGGAGGGGGGCAAGAGGGAGAGAGAAAGTACTAACTGCTGATTCAACCCGGGTATGAGAGACCGAACGAGACCGTCCAACCTAGCCGGCCAGCCATGGGGGTGGACACACCGTGAAACATTGTTTTAGGCCTATAAATAATCGTTATTGCCGCGTTAATCATGGATAGTCGAGAGGCTCCATTATTCGTAGCGGCTTCAGGGGTGGCGTACGGTATGTTATTGCCCCCTTGAACGAAGGGGTCGGCATAGCGCCAACCCTTACGGTTTCGATGCGGCTGGTATTGCTCGACTCGGGGCATGCCGCGAATTGCTGAGAACGAGCCGATCGAATCCTGCACGGCGTCGGATGCTATGGCCTAGTCTAGAATCCCCCTTTATTGATATCTGCATACCCGATGAGTTTTCCGCCCGTCTAACGTTCGGCCGCCCCGTTTCGTGGATTCCCATGGAAACCAACGATTATATACGTCTCGCCGTTTAACTACGCTCAAGATCGTTTAGATCGGAGATATTCGTGGAACGAAGATGGATCGAAGAAGCTCCAGGTATTCGAGGGAGGATCGAGTGTACGCTCGGTGCACGCTCGAACGTCGGCCGTGTTTAAATGATAATCAGTGGTCGGGAATCGATGGAGGAGTGGTTTGCCGGCAGTGTTGGGAGAGAGAGTTGGATCGATTGATTGTTAATATGATTTCGAGCAGTCAGAAAAATCGTGAAATCGTGCTTGCACGAGGAAAAGAATTTAGAAAATCAATTAATCACGTGATAGAGTAATTTATAATAGTATCAACTCGTGGCACGATGGGTCATTTGTTCTATTTGTATATTTCTTTCAAATTTTTTCATCAGCTTGATAAGAATTCGTAAAATTTACAAAATTCAAGTTGAAATCTTACTTCTTTGAAAAAGAGATAGACATATTTATTTCAAAGTTTAATGTTCCAGGAAAGAAATGATTGAGATCCAATTCAAATAATAAATTAACATGTATTTATTAATTTTTAAAATAAAAATCATAGATCCTACAACAAAATTCTATCCAAGAATTTTCTAGAGAACATTAAATCGGTATATTTATCCCATCTCTTAAACCAAATGATACTTTCATTTCCATGGAACAAGAAATAATTTATTAATAGATCAAGTTTTTATTAAAATTATAAATTCCGACATTCCCTTTAGCGATCGAAGTACACGAAATATTCGGTATAAACCAAATATTTAATCCATCAAAAATATCAAACACACTCCACACGTATCACGAGCTTTAAAAATCCCGAGGTTGGATCACGAACAATGATCCCGTCGAAAATTTCGAGATATTCACCGCGAAAAACTCTGATTTCTACCTAATATCCCATTGTATTTTATTTCAGTTACTGCCAAAGCCGATTATCGATATTTCGAATATTTCCCGATGGCCCCGCGATTATTTAAATAATGTAAATATTATGATTGGACGATTCGTTGTATCGCGATTATTTTAATGAACTTGCCCGGGATAAAATCATTTTAATTACGTTCAATTACGCCGAAAGTATTCGATAATTGATAATCATTGAATATTAATTACAGGCGCATCGGCGATGCGCGTGATTTATATAGATTCGAAAACGCTGGGGAGCATTTAACGGCCTCCCAAAGTGATTTTTGGACAAGCGCATTATTTGATACTCTTATTAACACACGCGCGCGCTCATACCCTCATGAATATTATCTCTGGGGACGGGGCACCGGTAGTGATTGAAATTTTAATTGCTTCCCGCCCGCAAATTTCTTTTCAACGTGCTAGCCTCAACGTGCTAGCTAATTTTCGATCGTGAAAATTGTTGGCGCGTTTATCGTTAATTCGTTTGAATCGTAGCTGAATTTTCGCTATATACCCTCTTTATAATCATCTCGAATCATTATTTGTCGCAAATTAATTTCCACAATATTTTTAATCGAAATTTATGTCAAAAATTATCGAATTTGTACAACATTGCTATATTAAATTCGCTAAAAATCTATCGAGATAGATGATTCAAACGAGTTGAATAAATATGAAAAATTAGAAAAGAATACATCAGAATACAAATTAAAAGATATAAGTCTCCCGTTTTAATTCTTTCCGGAATACTTTTAAAAATCGTAATAAAGTATTGTACAAACTTTGATTCAAACTAATTAAATCGATAGCAGCATACCTAATTTAAGATACCCGATAATAAAATTTCCAAAACGGAACGGATCCCGCTATTTATATCCGATAACGTCTCCATGATTGTCAGAGTAATCAAAGAACTCGTTTTCTAACGTCGAGTATTGCGAACGTGTCCGTGTCCGTGCAATCAATATAGAAGAGGCGATCTTTGTCCAGAGGCTAATATTTTCCTTCGTCGGGGGAGGGGTTGTCACGTCATTCTACAAAAGCTTGGCAAAAAGGAAGGACAGGCAAACAGACGCATTCGAAATTCGATACCGAGCGCCATCGCGCGACACTGATCGACGTTCTAATAAATCAAAGGCCGGGTGTCACGAACACGCGGAGGAGCAGACAGAGGAGATTAACTTATCGAGGGGGGAGGGAGGGGGCCCGAAAGCCCAATCTAGGGATAACTTTTCGGCCGGTTCGAAGTTAACTGGGCGCGCAATTTTGCGTGAATCCCCCTCCTTCCCCCTCACGGTAACAAACAGCCCTGTCTGTAGCCCTTTTGTCCCGTGCACACTCCACGTTGCGCGTGACGTGCGATCTTGAAACGGGAAACTAGTGGATTTCCAATTCGCGTCCGACCGGTATCACTTCATTTTTACTCTTTTCCCCACCATCTTTCGCTTCTCGCTGAACAACGAGAGTTTTCAGAGAGTTGAACTACTAGTCGAGGAATTCATTTCCATCGATCTGCTATCCGATCTGTTACGATGACTTTCTCTCGATCCATGTTTGCTCATGAATAACAATAAGACGAGAAAATTTATTAGAAAGGATTAAAAATCAGAGGAATATCTTTTACGTACGATTTATCGAATATCTACGTCTGACTAGAAATTTTTAATAAGATAAGGAAGGAATAGATAATTTTTAAATAAACGTTAATTCATGATCAAAGTTTCGTTTCTATTAGGCGATTAATAACAATTCTCGAGTTTGCGGTTAAATCTTTTCACGTATGAATTTTTAAAACGATGTCTTTTTATATTTTCCAGAGAGCTGAGTCGAAAGCCCGAGCAACGTGACAGTGTGTATTTATTGGAATGTGTTATTCCATCGTATTTACAAGTGTATTCGTTCGCAAATATTTTTCTCCACGCGTCACGCGTGTACATAAACGTTCGTTAGCGTGGGACAACGTTGTGGACAGTCATGCTGACCCATGGAATTTTATATCTCTCGAGTGGTTCGCTGACTACAGGAATTCAGGAAACGATGAAAGATTCACGAATTTTCCACGCTTGACACATGCTATTTAAAACTTTATACCCTCCCCACTTTCTGTTTAAATATTTTTGCTCTTTTTTTTTATTTTTTTTTAAACCGCGATTGCTTTTCAGTTGACAGACTTAATTTAATAAAACATTATTAATCTTCAAATATTCCATTCCCCGTTTCATCTACAGTTTTAATTTCAAATGGCCTATATTTGACTAATTATTATATTATATTAATTGTTGCAGAAAATGTACATCGTCATGCTGGAAATGAGACTGTCTCGTTATCCCCTGTCACGTTAACAATCTTAATGTTGCAAATTTACGAAATCTAAAAAAAAGAAAGAAAGAATCTTATAAATCTCAGATTTTTACTCCAATATCGAATAATATTATAAAATTAAGTTCAAACCGTTCTATCTTCAATCTTTAAAATTATAATACCTAGATCTAGATGAGAAAATGAATAATCCTCAACAATAATATTGTCGTTAATGTAATTACATCGAAATCAGAAAACTAATATTTACATACCTACAAATCGATCGAAACACCGTTGACCGATCAATGAAACTAATATAAACACGATAAAGGCAAAATCTCCGAATCAAAATCTGTTCCGCACTTTCGGTTCCCGAAATCACGATACGTCCACAGTGGTGGTTTGATAGCACGAGTCAATAGCACGAGCTCAACGATCTCGTAGTCGGGGCACGCGTCAGTTTCGTTGTTTTAGGACTGCGGTCCATCGTGAGGGGCGAATCCTTGGTGCAGATGCCGAGCGTTAATTGTGGAAAAGCGAAGCGACGCGAAGGTTTATCGGGTCAGTTCATTCGTCGAGGGGCTCAGGTACGATCGTGGGGGTGGGAGAGGGGGTTACAAGTTGCCACGGAGGGATGTAGGAGGCACATCCACACCACGATCTCCACCGGTTATTAGATTAGCTCGGCCCTACCTACCGTCCGTACGGAATATCGTTAACTGTTCGTAATCTCATTCCGCTACCTAAACCGTGATGTGACGTCGGCTCACCGAGAGAAATCCGCATGGCTTCTTTGCAAACTATCCCGAAATTAGCGAGCACGCCCTTGGGCTTCTGTCTACCCAGGCCCTCGACGACGAATTTCGATCGTCCGTCACGATTTAACCGATTTAACTGAGGATTTAACGGGGGAGGAGGGGCGAAGAATCGTGATTCTTTCGAGTAATCGGATAGAAAATTGTAATTTATTTATTTCTCTCTCTCCTTTTATAGTTAAGAGTTAAGCATTCTTCGATTTTTGCATCTTTCTAAATGAGATTCTTCCGTGATCTTTTTATTTTATTTTAATATAACGAGTATATATTTGTATTGTTCCAGGGATTGTGAATAAAGAAGAGAGCGTGTGAACGACGAATATTTATTCTGTGCTGTTGCTATACGCGTGAGGAGAGAATTTTGGAATAAAAGTTTAAGGAAAATTAGAAAATTTTGTATCGAAATGGAGGAGAAAAGATTCTTGCTGTTTTATTCATACAATAATAAAATTCCCTTATCGAACCAACGTTCTTTACAACGTTTGTTGCTTCGAATCAATCCTATGTGATGATGCGAAATATTTCTCTTATATGCAAAATCAAATGAAAAATATTGAAAGGTAAAATTACATTAGTCATAATTTGTAATATTTCAAGGGATATTTGCTAATTGTGTTGATTCGAATTCGCAATGATAGGTCGCATGCATCATTGGTAATTATAATTAAACGATACTCGATCAATTTGCGACTGAAAAGTAATGTAACTCTAATGGAAAAACGCGTCAAAGCAACAACTTCGTTCTTGTACGTTTTTAATTGGTGCTTCTTCGTTATGGCCACGATCGATTTTCCTCTCAAATATGTGCATATCGGAAACTCTCGACAAATATGTATGCACGAAGGGCGTCAACGCCACTCAACTTTGTTAGAGTTGCGTTCCAGGGATCCACGATGCTGACGGCATCAAAAATGATCGATAAATTAACAGAAAACTTTTAATAATTTAACATTTCTCAGATAGATGGTATTATAATGAAAATATTAATAATCCTCGAAAATGTTTGAAATGTATAAAATTTTAATTCTTTCTTTCTCTTTTTTTTTTTTTTGAAAAATTAAAAACTTGTTTCAACTATTTTTAATTCTGCGTATATAATATTCCATTTAACGTATAAAAATATTTGCATAAAACTATTTCTTTGATTCTGTTAAATATGATTGAATCGAGACAATAATTTATATATTTATATATATTATATATATATAATTTATATATTAATTATATAATTATATATAATTTATATATTGTACACTAAATATTAAATATTTGAAATATTATTTTTTATATATAACAATTATTTCAATTGTATCATATTTAAATATGAATAGAAATATTCGATAAAATCCTATGTAGCAAGAAATTTTGGCCGAAATTTTTTCATCGAATCAACGAAAGGTCTAATTTAAAATAATAAAATATAATTGCTCGTGATGAAATTAATTTTTATCGCGTAAATAATAACAATTAACATCAATTTTCCCATATCCTTCTGAAAGAATTATTAATTTGCAGTTCACCTAAAAATAACTCGTATCCAGAAAATCGTGAAAAACTCGACACGAGACAATCAATTTCCTTTTTTCCTCCACTCCAATCAAGAGAGAGAAAGAGAGAAAGAGAGAGAGAGAAACTTCAATTAGCACGATCCATATTCATACCATAATTTTCACGCCTCAAATTAATTTCCCACGTTCCCCCTCTTCCATCGTCTTCTACCTCGCTCAACCCTCCTCCAACCCTCCTCCTCGCCATTTTTTCCATACCATTCTCTAAACAAGATTACACGCCTCCCTCCCTCCACCCCGCGAGTGATATCAAATTATTCGGCAACGATTTCGGAAACATCGATAACCGCTCCCCAACTTCAAATTAATCCGACGATCTCTTGGGCCCCGCCTCCTATCGATAATTTCTCGGGGAACGAATTAAATGCACACGTGCCCCCCGTCGAACTGCTCTACACTCCACCAGCCGCTATGACCCGTGCACGAAAAGCAAAACCTCCTCGTTTCGTCGACTGATCGATACGCCGATAATTACGCTAATCTGGAAACGGTAACAACATGATCGAGGGCAGAAGCGGAGGTATCCGAGGTGGCGCGGTATATACGATCGTATCATCATCATCATCATCATCATCATCATCATCATCATCATCATCAACATTGGATACACGGCCGGTTATACAAGGCGGATAATATTCCTACATATGTAGCGACGCATTATTACGCATTATTAGTCGCGCATGCGGCTCGCGCGACACCATCGATTCCCCTCTATTATTGTCACTACGAATCCCGCTAGATCAGCCAGGGCCCCTGCGTGAATACCCTTGGAGGGAGCCGTGATCCTGTTTCGCGAGTCGTGCCAAACTACCCCTTTGCACGAGAATGCATTGCAAGGAGATGGACGTCGCCTTTCTTTCCTTCCCGATCGTTTTCGTTCCATAGGGATACTGGTGGAGAGTTTATAAGGGGGTGGGGGATTGGTGGACGTGTCGCTGGTGAGGTTCAACGCGGCAAGAATTCGGGATAGAGAGGGTGGAATGATTCCTCTCTCAGGAGATGAGGAAGGTGTTGAATGTTGCTACGTGTTGATTTTGAACGTATGATTTAATTTAATTTTAAATAATAATCTTATTAAGATTAGAGAAAGTTATTCGATGGTATTGTTATTAGATGTGTATAAATGAATTAAGGTATAAAAATATAAGATAATAGTATTTAGAAATATAATAAATTTCACTTGTGTCGAGAGAAAGAGTTGATTAGAAAGTTGAGTTGTTTGTTTCTTTATTTTAGTTGAAGTTAATTCGATTGAGTTTGAACTGGAATGTAATTATTTAATTACACACAAATTTTCTTGGAATGGAGATAGAATGATTTTTTGTTTTCTTTCTCTCTTTTTCAGGAACGGGGATACAATGAGTTTGGCTTGGAATGAGGGTGTAATTATTTAAATGAATGCGCATCTTTCCTTAGAATGGGAAGTCGATAGGGGTTAGAAGATAACGTCTTGTTTTTATTTCGTAGAAGAAGGTTCGAATTTAGATGTAATTAATTGGGTGCAGTTCTTTCCTTGGGAAATAAATGGGAATCGATAGAGATTGGAAGAGCAAAGCAATCGTTTATTTTTATTTCGCAGAGGTAGATTACTCTGGCTTTTGGTTGAAATTTTTAAAAAGACAATTATTCAGTCGACACAAGGATAAAACATTTTTCCTTTTTTTTTATAGAAGTGAATTTTCTTTAAAATTTGAATGATTAATTTGGACACGTTTCTTTGAGAAATTTTTTAATAAATAAATTGTATCATTTCATAAAATTCCACGTTCGCAAGAAAAGATAATAGAATGATTTAATTCTATGAATTCTATGTAAAAAATATTGAACAATACATAGATTATTCAAAAGTTATGAATTAGTTCATAAAAAGAAAAAAGATTTTAAACGACTTTGAATTGCCATAAGAATCCAAAAAAACAAAAAATTGAAAGTTCACGATATGCAAACTCATTTAAAAAAAGAAGTAAAGGAATAATGTATGAAATTATAATACTAATCTAAACTTTTCGTTACAGAATGATGTGATGAAACTCTCGATTCGTCAGAAGTAAACTCAACATCCGCCAATTAATATCTCTGCGAATTATAAATGTAAGAAAAATAGAAAAAGAGAAGAATTTAAAAATATCGTTAAAGTGGATTACACATTTCAACGTGATATATGCCGAGATAACACAGTCTAAAATATTTCATTAACCAAAAAACAGCGGAGAAAATCAAGCGGACATCAATTTACCGTGAATTTATCCGACAATTCGTTCCAGTGACGAGGAAGGGGAGGGGAAAAAATGGAGTTTTGCGTAAATTTTAAATCGAAATCAAAGCAACTCCTCCTCAGGCTATGTCGTCCTGGCGACGGACACACTTTTTCCACGAGGAGAGGAATTTCAACGGTGAAATTATCCTGGCATGCACGACAACGGCAGGACGCGTCAGCTAATTTTACATTTTTCCTCGTCGTTATAATGTAACTAACAAAGTGACTATCGAGCGAATATTCCATTACACGAGCAATTTCCCGAAAATTATTCCAGGCCGGCACGTGGCTAATAGAAGCGCAAGTGTGGCAAAGATGATTGCCTTTTAAGCGGAAAATTTAATTATCGTTCGACGAGTGACCTAATTTATCCGAAGAATCCAAAACATGCATGATCCGTGTGCCTGTCGTTAGGGAATAAAATTTAGGCTCGATCTGTGAATAATTTTTTTTCTTTATTTAATTTCCAAGATTGATTCTTTCATCAATAATAATCCAAAATTTATTTTACATACTTTTGGACTAATATCAGAATATAAGCAATTAGATTGCATTAAAAGGTATATTTTAAAGGCTAAATTTAATAAAAAGAATAACAGTAATTTAATAATTGTCTTTTATATATTAAAATTGCATTGGACGGAATTCTTCTATCTCTAAATAAAGTAAGAGTTCGATTTTTATCCTGGCAATTAACAAATTAAGAAGAAAAGGGGGAAAAAGGAAAGTTAGCAAGTGGGATCGTTTAACTTTTCTTTGAAAAATTCGAATTCTCCATCGTGTTTGATTAGATTCGGCTTGTTCGCTGACTAATGAGAAATAAAACAGAGATAACATAAAGTTTTGATTTCGATGTAAAAGTTGGAGAGATATAAATGTTGATAGGGTACGTGTGTAACTTTATTCCGATTATGGAAATGTCTTATTACAAAAGTTTCTGGAATATTTCCAAGAGTGCACGTAGACGAAAGTTTAACGAGTCGGTAGTGGGTCAAGTGTTGCTGTAATCGTGCAATCTTGCCTCGTAAACCTACTGCCAATTCGTGTTTCCCTTAAGTTATGCAACGTTTCAAGTTACGATACGATAATTTTATTCTTATACAGATAATCGTGTAAATAAGGTTCGTTAAAATAAAAGAGTTTTAAAAGATGGAATAATTCATTAACATCATGTATTGTATATCGTAAATAAGAAGGAAGCATAATATATATACCTATAATTCAATGCACGATAATTTTCAAATGGTATAAAATGGTATAAAATTAGAAATTTTATAATACCTTCAATAATTATGAATGAAATAACGAGAGAACATGATGGAACAAGAATTCTTTTTCAAGACAAAATAACAACGGGCTTTTCTTTCTAGAAAAATTCATTTTGCTAGAATTCTTTCAAGTCTTCATCCCTTGCATTAATTAATATAATTCCTCGATTCAAAAATGAGAAATCACATTCCCCATAAATCATCAATTGCTTATTCAAACGCGTTCGACGATTTAAAAAAAAAGAAAGAAAGAAATGTAATCAACGTAACAAACAATCAAAACGTCTATTAAAATAATTGTGAAGCTGAAAAGTATATACATATATTTTTCATGAATAAGAAAATTTAATTAAAATGTTAATTTACAATAAAATTCGCTCGATTAATAATAATCGAGGCCTTGGACGCGGGGAAAAATATTAATCCACACAAAATGAACTGGAAGCGTAATTTCGTACATTGGCAAACCATCACATGCAATGCAAGCTCGTGACGTCAATTGCTCGCAAAACTTTTCGATATTATCGCGAATATTGTTACAGGTAATTTTTTTTCATTGCAGTTAACCGATGAAAAAGAAACAGTCTTCCAGGTACACAATTATTTCTTTCCTCGAGAAAAAGAGAGAGAGAGAGAGAGAAAAAAAGAGAGAAAAAGAACCGGAGAAACAGAGGGTGAACGACCCGGGAAAAAGTTTCAAACAATCGCGTGCAAAACGTGCGCGAGCACGAGCGGTAATTTCGAGCGTGTGTCGCGCTCCCTATGTTTGATTTCATTCTCAATTATACAACTTTATAATTCGAGCCGGAATCGCGAATTATTCTTGGACGATTTCCAATTGAGACATTAGTTGAAAGACACCGGAATCTTTTATCTGTTGTCCCAAGTATTTTGAATAATTTTTTAATACGTTTCGAAGCAACGGAATAAAAGTTTATGAATATCATCGTACGATTCTACTTAAGAAAACGAATGAAAGGCTTCCTTTTCCCTTCCTTTAATATTATATTTCTTGTGTTTCAGAAATATTATTTATAATTTCCCTTCTAAGGGAAATAATAATCTAATATAAACGTTCAAATAAAATCCTAAAATCGTTACAAATATCGTATACGTAAATAATTTTACAAATAATTTGTAAAATACGAGACATTACATCCCGTATAAATTTCGATCGATCCGTTTCAAGCAAATGTTTCTGTCATTTTGCAAAAAAAAAAAAAATAAATAAATAAATAATTCGCGATATTTCATCGCCATTGTATTCCTATCATCGCTTACGTACGACAAAGCGTGGAAAAAAATTTATATTACAGTTTGTTCGCGCGATCACGGTATAATTTTGCATCCTGGGGGGAGGAAAAAAAAAAAAAAAGAAGAAGCGCAAAGGGTGAAGGGTGATTTATCGCGTCGGGACGAGCTATCAGCGACGCCGCCACTTCCGAAAATACAAATCGGTTTAATTGCACGGAAAATTTTTGGCCACGATGGCACGCCGGCAATGCGCATTAATAAACTGACGGAAGGGCGCGAATAAAGGATTCCTGAGGGGGGCGTGGGAGGCGAGCCCAGCATTTCGTATCGTACCTTCGTCCCCCTCCGTAAATTAAGCTTTTGTTTAATCGCGTCCAACGTCACACTTTTGGTTTGGAAACGTTTTGATAATGAGCCAGGCGAATGGACGACTGGCCAACACAGGAAATATAATAATGATATAAATAACGTTGCTCGAAATTACGAAGCTCATTGAGCTTTCGTTTCTCACCGAAACAAAATATTTCTGTTTATTGTTGATCCTCTTCCGCATTTTCCTTTTTTTTTTTTCCTTCCCCTCCCCTCATTCAATTCTACGTGTTTTGCAAAACATTGAAATGAGAGAGAAAGAGAGAGAGAGAGATGGAAGATTTCAGAAACAATACAGGTTGATGTTTCTCAAATTACGAGGCTTGTTTTTTTGATGAAAGAGACGAGATTTATGTTTCTGATGTGTGTTTAATTATTTTTCGCAGATACGGTATTATTATTGTTGCTGTTATAATTTGCGTGTGTAAAATGGTGTTTATAATGCGGTGAAGATACGTGTTTGTCAACGCAAGAAATATGTACCTGGCGAATTATTAATGTAATTTAAAAAAAAAGAAAAAAAAAAAAAAGAAAAATATACGTACATCATCGAATATAGAGATGTAGAAAATTATTGTTGCAAATCCGAAATGAATCTTTGTAATATTCCAGAGAAATTGCTATGAAAATTATCTATTGTTATATTACTCTCCATATCATTTATTAGCAAACTACGCTGATGAATCACATCCTGATACATTCCATTTCATGTTTCAGATTATGCTACTAATTTAAAAAAGGAAAATTACGTTATACGAGAGAAGAAAAACTATTTTTCCTCACGATACATTTTCAATTTGTAAATCACGTTATATCAACGACGAACAATCCAAAATGACGAGAAAAAAAACTTCAAATTTTCGATTCTTTCCCGAATTCTTCTCCATTCTCGACAAATAAGCGCAATAACTTCCGCCCACCGCGAGAGGACCAAATTGCCGCGAACGAAATGGGGAAAGGGATGGAAGGAAACAGTTGTTCGCCATGCAAGAAGCCTCCCGCCCCTTGGACCCTCCGTATATCTCGCAAGTGAGTATATTTCGGAATTTTTAATCTCGCGAAATTTTACACCGGCGTAAGGAACGCGTGTTATCCTCCTTTTCAGCATACCAGATGTATTTAGACGCGAAATACGCGTGTACCGCCGACGCCGAACGCCATTGTACGTTTATTAAACAGTATCCCTCCCCCCAGGAAATATACGAAGCGATTCGTTCTTATCCCGGGCTGACGTGATTCCCAGAAAAATGTAAAAATGTCTTGAGAACGATTTCCGAGTCATTCGAAACTTTTGTCTAAAGCTTGTTGAAGGGTAAAAGCCTTGGACTTCAAATATTAATTGGAATTGATTTTTGTGATTGAAATAAAAATAGTTGGAATGGATAAAGATTTGAACTTTATGCAATATATAAATATCCCAATGGAAACTGTTTTTATCAACAATTAATAACTAAGAAGATTCAAGAAAAATTTAAGTTTCTTGTTATTACAATTGGACAAACGATTAGCGATCTATTATCATTTTTAATTACCAATTGATCTACTTCAATTTTCTTAAAAAAAAATCACTCGAATCGTCTGAAATAATAAACAAGACAAATAAATAAATATCGAACGAGATCTTCGAATAACGAAATACCGAATTTTTATTTCTCCAACCAATCAAAACCGGCAACAAACGAAGCCCGAATCGAAAGGAACAGCACAATTTTCAACAAAACTGCGTGTAACATCGGCGAAGGGAGAAACCGGAAATCTCGTGGGAAAACGTACCGCCGCGTCGCACCTGCGTAGACAGTTATTCACCGCGAAACAGTGACAGTTTCGATTTTTCCTTTTTTTTTTTTTTTTGTTTTTCGACCGCGACATTTTTTTTTTTCTCCCAAAAGCTCGACGCAACTATCGATGATTGATTCCAATCAATGACGTGGTGCCGATGTGTTTTAGCCGGATGGCCGTCCCAACGCTAGCCGTAGGGACTTGCACGACCATATCGTCGATCCATTACACGGTTTACCGTGGCCGTTAAGTGCACACAAGTGTCAGAATATCGTGGATATAACGCTCGAGTAGGTAAGTTTCGTATCAATGAAAACCGATTACGATTAAGTTTATCGATTTGTGAAATTATAGAGAAACTATATGGAAAGAAAATCGAGAGAAATATCGATTCTTTGATTTCAAGAAGAACGAATGAAAAAAGTGAAAAAGTGAGACGTTCAATTTTGAATGTTTCTCTTCGAAAGGATAAAAATTTATAAAAGTAATTAATAATCGTTCAAAGAGTTGGAGTTCAGAAGGATTGGTAACGAACGGTGTGGTAATAACATTCACGAAAAAGTCAAAAATCGAATTTGGAACAAGATTTTTATTTAACGAGGTAAAAGCTCGCGATCGAGAAAGGGTTAGGTGTCGATTAAAAAGCAAAGTTACGAATGGCCACGGTGACACGCCGATTAACAAGAACAATCAAGCGGCCGCGACGAAAAAGCTCTATTATCGGATTTCGTTTAACCTTACGAATATCCCCATAAATATTTATCGATTCGCGTTCGTGAAAGTCAACCGATTTCATCGAGCCCCCAGGAAACCTTCTCGTGAAACATTTCTCCCTCGAATCTCTCTCCCCCCCCCTCCCTCAATCGTATCCAACCACCAAAGTGGAGAAAACTTTATTTCTCCAAGTAGAAAACTTGTCGCCGGATCGATTTAACACCGTAAACGATGATCAGTTTTCTCTCCCCAGAAAAATGTAAATGGAATCACCGAACTACGGTTAACCTAACTTCGTATGATTTTCGGTGAACAGATAAAGAAATTTCGATTTTTCTCTCTCGTTTCGGTGAATATCAAAATGAATTAAGTTCAACGATCAGTTTCTCTCTCTCTTTTTTTCATTATTTTAAATTGTTTTTTATTATGACCTTTTTGGTGTTGACTCGTTTGTAATTCAAATTCGAATCCGATCGTGATGATATTTGTTTTGAAAAAACATATAGGTATTTTCAAAAAATTGTTTAATGTAGAAGAATTTATGTGAACAATGAGCTGTTTAAGAAATTGAAGGTTTCTTCTTTTTGATTATTATCTCTTTCTGTAGAATATTAATTGAAATTTGGAAATATATAATCGATTAAATTAAGAAGTACATATATTCATATTTTTACAGAAGAAGAAGAAGAAGATTTCATCCCAAAGAATCGAAGATTATATATATATATATATACATATCTCTCGAAAATTCGCGTGATTCCTCATCAAAGAGCACATTGTAAACCATGGAACACAATCGTTGGGAATGCAGTAAAATTGAACAAACGCCTCGGTATCTCGAGCACGTAAATCCCTTCGAAACGTATGCATGGACTCGTCGCTCGTGTAGAAATTGCGGTTCGGGAACGACACGCTCACGCGACAACTTTCGATTATCCAGCTAATAAATCGTAAACGCGCCGTTGCATCGGGGCCACCGTCGCCTAGTTGGTAAATTTATGAATAGCAAACTGTAACATTCTTATATCGGGTCTCGTATCGATTTACGAGCTCGTAAAACTGGCATAAATCGCGATGGTTCCGTTATAATATCTTGGTGAAGGGTTCGATTCCAAATTGGGGGTGTTGGTGTGAGAATTACGTGATCCACGATGAATCAAATACGTTTTCTTTTTTTTTTTTTTGGCGAATTGAGAAAAGCATTTAATTACATGGTTTTTATGTGTTATCACGTTGAATTAATAATAATTTCTGGCAACTTTCAGGGTAGTATTTAACGATATAGGAATTTTTATACGAATTAAACGTGGTAATTTATAGGCTCATCCTGAATTAAAAATGGAACTCTTGATTAATTACCTAGAATTAGATATATTTTTATTTCGAATTAAAAATAATGGTCGACAATGAGATATCGTGACTTTTTATGAATTAAAAAAGGATAGTTGAGAATGTTGAATTGAGGTAATAAATTTTGAAGTAATAAAATAGAAGCTCGTGATAAAGTATCATATCAAATTAGATATAAGTTAGGATACGAAATATAATATATAAAATATTATACGATAATGTTAGAATTATTTGAATCACGAAGGAATATTTTATAGACTAAAATCATGTAAAAATTCTACATATAAATAAATAAAAACTATATCTAAGAGAATAATATAATATTCTTTTCATATTTTAAATTAATGCAAATACTGCTGACATGACTAGAATATTTTAATATTCAAAAATATTTACCAAAAGTTTTAAAAAATCCAAGCTCAACAAATATTATAAAATAATCGAATAAACTTTCAAACATTCAAGAAACAAAAATATTATTTCGTGAATCAATTGAATAATTTCGAATGATTGAACAACAAAAACTCGAGTAAAATTTTCTCTTATGGTTACCTGGCACAAAGGTATAAAAATAAGAAAATTGCGTGAAAGATACACTTATAAAAATAAGAAGAGGAAAAAGATGCGAGGATAATGCGATGGACCAAGATCTTTTCGCCTCTTCCGGCCGTTATGTGTCGCTTTGCAAACTTTACAATTCAACGCGGCTCGCGAGAAAGAAAGGAATCACCTTGGCCTCGCTGGTTTCCTCAACTTCGTCCACCCTTTGGGAAATTACTTTCCTCCAAGGACTACGCGCAGTAAGTAGGGAGAAGTATACAGCAGACGGATTTCAAACGACAGACATTTCTTGACAACGAATATGCTTGAAAGAAAGACGAGAGCCTATAAATTGATGTTAATGGCTAATGGAGGAACGTACGAATTTTTTTCTTTTTTTTTTTTAAGTGAAAATTAACACTTTTTAATTGAGGAATTATTCTTGAAATTTTCAGGAGTGAGAAACTGAAGAAATGGAATTCACGTTCGATGATAGAGAGAAGGGAATTAAAAAAAAGGGAACGAAAATTATATCTCGTTGAACACATATTTCATTTGGAAAATGTGAAATAAACTGTGAATAACGAATAATCGAATATGAATAATTAATTTTGTTTGTGGCACAACGAATACGTCACAAATCACGTTTTCAATATATTACAATTTTTTAATACTTTCACGATAAAATATGTGAAACTTTCTAAATATTTTGTTACGAGAAAATTAATTGTTGTTTATTAATTTTTATAATAGTCATAGTTATGGATACAACATTGTTACAACTTTTCGGAATTTAATAGGGAATTTTGAAATTCATCAAACTTTCTCAATATTCTATGACACAAAAAATTAATTCTTGTAAAATAATCGAAGCTTTCAAAATTGTCGATTTCTTGTCAATTTTGATCCTCCAAGATATTTAAAAAAATTGAAATTTTCACTAACGTACAGTTATCATGTAACTAACAAGTTGTGTATTCTAACAAATTGAAGAAGAATCGTGTAATTTATAAAAATTTCAATTATTTAATTACGAATGCAAATAATAATAAATGTAGCATTGAATATAATAATATTTTCAATATTGTTTCAACTTGTTATTAATTTAATAACGATTTTACAAAGTTTATTATTATTATTATCTCTACTTTTCCTCCTTGGTTATTGAAAATACCAATTGATGCACGTGCGTCATTCACCTATATTTCAATAGATTTTATTACAACAATCATTTTTTTTATCCTATATTCCCCTACATTATGCACACTCAGACTAACTCAGCATGGAAAAGAGATGCTTTTCATCATATTAATTTATCCTTTTGTGCAATTAAATATTGAAGCAATGAAAGTGTATCATAAAGACATCAAGAATTATCATTGGACGTGATATCTGCTAATAATAATTGTTACTAATTAAACACGGTATGATAATTGAATAAACGCCGAGTTACACAAAACGTTACGCATTAACGCCACGTTGGAAACTACAAAATAAACTTTTATGATTTTAAAGCAACTAACGATACGTTGTCGAGTGTAATTACATTTATCAGATGAGGAATGGATTTATGGGACTAGTTTAAAATTCGCCCGACACCGGTGCTATGGAATGTAACGTGAAACACCGGTAAATTTGTATTCGATTTTACCAAGGATTGCATAATTATTACCTATATAATTGCATTTATAAAATATGAACGAATTATTTCAACGAATTATTCCGAAAAATTGATATTTGAATAATATATCGATACGTCTGGAGTTATTTTCATGACTTTGTATAAATACATAATGAATTATGTGAACGATAAAATTACAATTATCGATGAACTGGTTTTCTTTATTATCTTTTAATGAAATATACACAATGAAATTTTGATAAATGCTTTTTGCACAGCAATTTCTTTCAGAATTGAAATTTAACGAGATCGAATTAATCTTGAATCGATTCCTAAGGAAATATGTACAAATATAATCAATTGCTTTCTTCATGTAACACGAATGTGATATAATTTACATATATCATAAATTTCAAGTTGGACAACAAAATAAATTTACATACAATAATTTAACAATATGTACGTGATCACGATTGTAATTAGAACGTTCTAATTTATTATAATTGAAGGAAAAATCATTGAAAATTTCTCAAGTGGAATATATATATATATAGTTAAACGTGTCGTGGGATTATTGGATTAATAATTAAATATTCTCGTACGATAGAAAACGACAGATAAGTTCGTTAAGCGGATTTCAGTCGTACAATACGGCTTTCCAAATCGTTGACTTATGTTAAAGGCAACTGTTTTCAGGATAAACTGCAGACATAGAATTTGCTCTTTTCTACAAATCTAGATCTCTGTATTCACTCTAATCAATAATTTTATCGCAGCTGTGCCCATTTGTAATATTTAATATTATAACAACAATCTCTCGAATGAAAATAATTTAATATATTTTATCAAAATTTGTTTGAATTTC
The DNA here is from genome assembly GCF_003254395.2 of Apis mellifera. NCBI lineage: Eukaryota > Metazoa > Arthropoda > Insecta > Hymenoptera > Apidae > Apis > Apis mellifera. The sequence goes on from NC_037643.1 coordinate 5,812,897, forward strand.
TTGTTTCAAGTAATACTTATATTACTTAATTTTAATTTGTTATATTCAATCAGATATATCTTTCGCAATCAAAAATTTACAACAATTTTATTTTTCTATCTCGACGAACCCACATAAGCAGTTCCACTTCTCGAAATGAACCAACGATCAAAGAAATCGATGCTAAAAAGAGACTTTGAAGGAACAGGAAACGACCCTAATCCAAATTGGCCAGTTTATTTAAGCGTTATTAACTCACGCACGAGGAGGATCGAATGAATATTCATACACGGCACGATACAATAAAAGGTTCGAGCAGAATACTCGAGAGATTCGAGAACGAGCCATCAATTTTCGAAGTTGCGTATTTGGACGAAGAAATTTGGGATGGAGCACGAGGCTTGGTAACGAAACCCGCCTAATTAAAGCATCCGTTCAACCCTATGGATTATTTAAATCAATGTCATCCAGGTCCTCCGTGGAGACTCGTTAGAAATACGGGCCAATTACCATTAAGAGGTCGGCCGATGGCCTGAAGGGGGAAGAAGACGTATTCCCATGCGAAGGCAAAGGAGTCTAAAATTGCCCGACGCACGGGTCCATCCCTTTCGGCAATAAACTCGAAAGTCTCGTAATAAGCCTACCCCTCTAGGTGGTGAGTTCCGTCGAATTTCATAGCCGTATCCACTCGCAGGGACAGAGAAGCGAAAATGCCGGAAGTTTACTCGGGATTCTTCGTAATTAGTGCGAGAATAAGGACGAAGGGAATTTTATTAATACCTCAGAACCGTAATTTCCACTTGGAAATACGAAGCAATTTACCCCCTCGATATTTGTTTATAGTCGAGCAAAATTTATTTTTCTTTTTTTTTTTTTTAGAAGAATTTTGAGAAGATTGTGTATGGGAATTATTTTTGAAGAATATTTTGCAATGGAATTACTATAGAAGATTCTGTATAATTAAGACAACGAGAAAAATCTTCGTAATAAAATCACGTAATTTCTATTCTCATTCTTTCGATCGATCGAGTGATAGATTGGGGATTTACGTGTCTTTCACATTCTAAAAAAAAAAAAAAATGAATCGCTATTCTACTGTTTGATATTCAGAAAAGAATCGTGCAATTTTCGACAATTTTTCAAAGTATCGAATGAACGTTCGAAAAATGATATTAAAAAGGAAGGTAGACAAATACTAAACAGGCATAACATGTGTACATGCGATGCATAACATTAATGGCCCGTTTACACATAACTCCCTGTTACCCTACAATATCTGGTAGAATTAGTTGTCGCCCAGGTTTCAGGGTTAAAGGGATTGCTAGACAACTGGTTAAAAGGATTATCCCCGCTTATACGTTACTCCGACCGACTAATGCTCTACACATTATTAAATCATTGCTCGAACTGTTGCTGGAAACTGGTATTCACCCTTGTAAGACGGTATCCCTCCACTGCGACTGGGGGTAGGAGAGGGGGACACTAAGCATGAAAATGTGGAGAAATCTTCGGGAAGTGGCTCTATTAAGCACCCACCAGAACACTCGTTCAAGTTCATCAATATTTAATGTGCGACTTGGAGAAGCCGTGGTAAAGGGGTAAATGCAATTTCAATGGGGAAAAAGTAAGTTGGCAGGACGAATTTTATTCTCTCCTCACGGATACTTCTCATTAACATTGATAAATTTTTATAGGGTTTGAAATATCGTGATATAAAATAAATATCAGCATCCTTTTTAATAAAATAAGATTTTTAATAAATGACGATTGGACAACGAAATGGATATTATCTTGAGGACAGGATGAAAATATTTGAAATTTGGAAAGCGTATCATTGATACGAATGTGTAAGTATGAAAATTAATCTGTAGAAGAGATAATAGAAGAAGAAAATAAAATGTGCTATAGGTAATATGAATGGTCAAGAATTATGAAATATTAAAAAAAAATATAATAGATATTTAGATAAAAATTTACAGTGTACTTATACATAAAATGTTAACGTAATAAGTTTTAATATTTTATTAAAAATTGTTTTTAAATTTATTTAGGCGTTGTTTTGAAAAATATCACGATCCTGAATATCTCGATCAATTGTGTATATATTTATTCATTGTTTCAGTTAGATGGAAATAATAACTCGTTACCACTGAAACTTCATATCTTAATTTTGTTCCTTGTGGCAATGTAAGCGCGTTACGTGCGAAGTAACTCAAATAATTTAATTTCACGTTCCAGTAATTTCTTGATACCGGTGTTCCCATGAACAACCTCACCGTGTTATATTTCGCTTGCTTCGTGTAATTATTACTAGCGTATAAACGTAAAAACTTTATGCAAGAATTCGATTAATTTAAATATTAAACACTAACGCAAATGAATCGAATATAATTTTTCTAATTTTACGAATATTTATTATACTCGTTTGATAATTTGATGTTGAGTCTCTAATAAATAAATAACTACAATTTTTTTTAAAGCTCAAGTTCAAAAATAGATATTATTTAAATAGAACAAGACGACATAACGATTTGATATGTATTTTTTTCCGGGATTATATCAATCTTCCATTTTTATTTTCCTCATTACATAAATAAAATAATTTATCGTATATTTTGAAAATAAATAAATCTATATAATCTTTAAAGAAAAAGTTTCTTATTTTGCATAAAAAATTTAATTTCTTGGGGATGCTTCATTACCCATTTGTTCCTTTTAAAAGCACAAAACTATATTTCCCTCACTTTGTAAAGCATAAGGTTGCTACTAATCATATTCTAATGCGACTGAAAACTGAGAAGAAGTCATTTCGATGTAACAGTCTATAAAATGTTTCAAATTTTACTTGCACTTCCTTTAACAGGTTTAAGAATTTCTTGTACCTTCATTATCAAAGGGTTAAATATCTATCAACTATCTTCCCTTGCTATCCCTAAATTCAGAATGTAATTACCAAAGTGCATAAGGTACACTAACTCTCACACAACTAGATCTAACTCTATCAAAAGCTCAAACGAGGCTTTATCGAAGGAATAAATAAAACAATCAATATATCTTCATACATTTACACAAATTTAATTTTATCTCTAATTTCATTTGCGAATTAAAATTACTTAATAAATAAGTCTCGATCCTCCTACTTTTATATATTACCATGTTTCATGAAAATTTTAATTCCACGTTAAAATATTAAATCCGTTAAAACGATCATGCATTATATTTCTATCATACCCTACTTCGAATCAAAGAAATTATATATAATCTCATTCCCAGAATGCACACTAGATGAATTTCATCTTTTTCAATTAACAGAACTAATCACAATTAATATCACAATCTGCCATCTATCCCCTTATTCCACGAATACCTTCAATCTCTGTATTTTTCCCAATTTTGTAATTTTAAAGACTTAGAAATAATAAAAAAATCGGGCAATTTCTCGAACCGCGACTTGGACAGGAATAAAATGTATCGACGAAATAATATCGGCGTTGGGGAATGGAGAAGCGATGGAGAATCTGTCGGGCGGAACGCGTGGCCGGCGTCAAGGGGGGAAATATATTTTTACCGTAGCTTAATCCGAATATAATTCGGCTTTATGGTGACATTTAGCCGTGGCTGCGGCTCGTTCAAGGGTGGCCGGCCTCCCATGTGCGCGGTTAATTGTTAGACGCGTGTGTTGGAGTCCAATTAAACCATTATGCGGGGGAGGGGGGAGGAGGAACGCGAAAGGTGAGTCCACGGGGCGGAAGCCGGGAGAAATATAAAATCTCGGCGCTGCGCAATAATTCAGCTGGCGTCAGCTTCCCTTCCCCCGCTTTTAACCGGTTTTTACAGTTTCTCGCGTTTTACTTCCCCTCCCCGTTCGTCGCGAGCGGAGAATTCGCATTTGTCGCGAATCTCGATGGCTCGTTCTCGTTTCAAACTTCACGCCGGTGAATCCTGCCTGCCTACCCGTTTCACCCGTTGTCCTTTGTTTCGAGATTCGTTCCCCGAGACTCTTGCGTGCCTCTTTATCCAACAGCGTTACGATTCCAGTGGTAAATTTAATTAATGGGATCGTTATTAATCCGTGACTGGATAAAATTTCTTTACAATCGTAACTGTAATTGAATACTATTGGTGAATCTGATCGATCAGATCGAATCGTTGGGTAAAATTAATTAACTTGATCGATATTTGATTGAAGTTATCTCGCAAAAACTTTAACACAAATTTAAGTTTTTACAACAGGATCTCTGTCGCAAGGGAAAACGATTTTTATCTGTCGATTAAAGGGAAATTAAGAGAAGAATAGGGGGGAGAGAGAGAGAAAGAGAGAGAGATAAAATACGAGAGGGATAAAATGAGAAAATAGAAGCATCAGGTTTTAAAGAACGCCCTTTAAAAGAGATATCGATTATTAACGACGTGTTATCGGATCGATATCAGCGTTTCATCGTGGAACGGTTAGCAAAGATAACGCTGCGTCGCTTTTAACCCGTTAAAATTGTTCCTTTGTGCCCGTCGCGAACGCTAATTCGATGGAGTGTTGCAGGAAATCCTGTTACACGTTGCGCGTAATTGCGTTAGAGAATTTTTTTACTACGGCGATGATAGGTGGATTTAATCGAATGAAAAACTCTTAATAACGACATTTAAAGAGGTACAAAGAAGAAAAGCTTTCTCTTCTGACGTGGCTGTTGAAAGCTTTTTAAATGTTATCCATTTGTGCGTTTTATATATATATATATATGTGTAAAAAGGAAAAAATTTTTTCAAAAAGACAATTAATTATGAAAATAAGAGATAAGAATAATATTCTACTACACTTCCGCGAATTTCTAAATGAAGATAATTCCATGGTTCAGGAAAATTAAAACGCATTATATATCTATAGTTAGCTGCCAAAAATATAAGAACGAGAAAAGGCAGCACAGTTCAAATAACTTGAAGACAATTCTGAATAAAAAAAGAAGCTATCGATCCTCTTCATTTTTAAGTTTTAAGAAGCTTTTCGAATATAACTGTGCTGAAATAACATCATCCATAATTAAACTGCATGTATTTATGAAGAATTTAAAGTGTATATTATTATCATACTCGATGAAACAAATATTTCTCTCCATCTTTTTAATCGCATTTTCAAAAATATCAATTCACGCTGAATGTAAATGGCGTAAATATTTTATCGAACTTGAACTTAAACCTCCAAAAATTTTTTCTCGATTGGTCGAACAATGCAAAAGGGAATACTGAGGAGGGGGAGAAGGGAAAGATCCGTAACAAGGGGCGATAAAATACGATTCGATGTGAAATCGATGAAAGGTAATGGAAAGTGGTATACCCTCGACTTTTCATTCCTTCGGTATTCGAGTTCGATATCGCGTTCCATCATCGCCTGATTCCGCGCCTTGTTGACAATGTAAAATGTGGGGAGGGAGGGGGGGAGGATCGAAACAACGTAAGGGCATGGGAAAACGCGATCCCTCCCCCCCAGGAAAAAGATAGGGAGCCAAGGTTGCAATAGGTGGCGCGGGGGGGATGGCGGCAGTCGTCTGGGAATAAGTTATGAACTCTATGCATTTTAAATGACTAAATCTCTGGCCCGAACCTACTTCTTTGCCGGATTTTTCCACGGAGAAATGCATTATTGGCCTGACAATCTCTCCGGGTGTGTACGTGCAACGTTATCGCGCATCATAGAAATCTCTCGAAATCGCGTTACGAACCGCGTCCTCTCCCGGAACGTCCCTTCTTCCTGCTTCCCTCTCGCCCGCCGAAATTACTTTTCCCTTTTCCTATTGTCTTCTCGAAACTCTTCGCGTACGCCAAGCTCCCAATATTTCAAGGAAGACTTTCGAAAACGAGGAAACTGCACGCGACTTTCGAGAATAAGATGAACAACCGTATATCGTGTGTAATTGAAGTTTTTAATTTCGGTTCTCTAATTCTCCGCAATTTTTCTTTTTTGTCGAAACAAGTTTGATGATATCGGGAAATCTTTCTTGGGTTTTCGTCTGTGAATCGAGACTTTATGATTTCTTTTTGTAATTGAAGATGAATCGAAATATTTAATTTACCTTTAGAGGCAGAATTATTAAAAAGACGGATGAAAGTATGTACAAAAGAAATTTTAATAATTTTCAATAATTTTTTCATTAATGATACAACTTATCTAAAAAATATATATTGTCACTTTAACAAGAAAAAACCACTGACACTTTATATCATCTTTACAGAGCAATCGCAACACAATCGAAACGAGGAAATACAAGAACAATTGGACGCGGCCTAAACCCGAAACCTTGATCAACAGTTCGAACGATCCAAACCACGATTTCCAATCTCTCTCTCTCTCTCATTAAGCTCCGCCAATAATCAACGAGGACTGGGCACATCATAACGTGAAACAATGCGAGAGTGAATCCTACTCCATCTCAATAAATTTCTCGCGATATTTTCCCCTGAAAAGTCGTCCCTCCAAAGATGAAAACCGAGTCTCGATGAAGAAAAGTCGCGGCTACAAGAACGACAGTGGTCGCAGAAGAGATAAGGAAGAGAAAAGGAAGGGAACGGAGTTGGTCGATGCACGAACCATGTTTCTATCATCTCCCGAAGCCGGCTTCCCCTCGTCAGTTTAAGTCGAATCAATTGGAAAAGTTCCATTTCCCCTCGTTTAAAACCACCGCGTTCCACCGAGATCGCCGCAGCTTTTCCTTTGGTTTAAAGTAGCGATAGATCAGAGAACGTTTCCGCGTGGAAGGCTGCGAAAGCCCGAAACTTCGTCGCTCCGGCATCCGGTTCCCGCCCGCTTCCTCCCCGCTCTGCTTTCCTTCTCTCTCGATGGAACCGCGGCCGTACCAGAAATTTCAACCAACTCGGACGATTGAACCTTCGTACACCAAATTTCTGCACCATATTTCCACGCGAGGAATCGTTGTTTTTTCTTTTTTTCCTTGTTTAGGGACGAGGATTATTGGATAAAGGATTTAAGACGTATGTACATTAATGTACATTAATTACGTGATGAATATGTGTTAGAGAAAGTTAGAAGAATGAATTTTCTATCATTGTGAATAAGATAATTGAATAACATTGTTTGGAATCAAATGTGTAGAATATTGAATTTTTTCAGAATTTTTTGATATGAAATAAAAAAATAAAAAAATAAAAATAATATAAAAATTTGATAATCCATTTTAATCGTACAAATTACGTATATTATATTTACATATTGCGTCAAATAATTTTCATAATAAAAAGATGAACGGAGTGTCCGTTCCACTGTTTTTAATCGAAGAGGAAACCGTAATCTTATTCACGTTCAGAGGCAAGTATTACGCTTGATCCATATTACAGTACACCATTAGCCGAGGTTGAAACAAGATGACTTAATCCATTTGAAACCATGTGTCGTGACCTAGCCTAACCAGTGACGCATCATATGCGTCACGCGAAGGAATTATAATCGAGAAAAATATCTGTCTCTTTTTAATTATGGGTAAGTAATTAATGGGTTAAGTGAATGTGAGACGAATTTTAAAAAGGAATTTTATATTACTCATATTCCATTGAGGCGATAGATGTTGCGCGAACATAATTACACGTCGTCTCCCTCCACCTCCCCTTCCCCCCTTGAAATTTAATAATCTCCATCAACATGTGAGCAGCTATAGTATTATTATTTCACTTTAACAAACGGTAACCAGAGTTCGTTTATTCGCTAAATGCGAAATCGGCTTTAAATGGTTTTATTGATCCCTTGGCACCCACGATGCATACGTGATATTACGTTGTAACGAGCTACGTGGGTGCCTTTAATTCTCGACGCAATTAGCTTTCAATTTCCTATATATACATATATATATATATATAGATATACATATATATATTTCCAAATATAATCGACACCATTACTACCCTGCGATGGACACTATGGAAAAGTCCGCCGTCGATTTAATTTCATGCCTGACTGACGTGCATATTCAACTCTGTCCCATGATGATTAATTATTTATAAGCTGTATATTTTAAATTTATTTATTACGTCACGTGTATTCGCGAGCCAATGCGTCGTGAAATTCTAACTTTATAAATTTATGATCCACTGATTATAACTTACAATCAGTATCATGACATATTGGATCAATCGATGTATCACGATTCTATTTATAAAAAAAAAAAAAAAAAATAATTTAATCATTCACGCGTCTATCTATGGAAACGTAAATAATATCGAAATGTCCTCTCTTTGAAACTTGATTTTTATCTGAAATAGGAAGTGTACTATTTCGCCACGGAAAAAAATAATGACGTAAATCAAGATGATAAAAGTGAGACATTCTATATTTTTGCGTTCATATTTCGAAGAACTAAGTGATATTATTTTATTCATTTATATTCTACTTCGTAGATGTTGCAATTAATAAATCACACGTGCTATCATAATCATACATAGAAGAAGAATATAATATATAATTTAAAATATAATCGACTATTGGTTATAAAGAAAAAAACATTTTACAATATATTTTCGAAAGCACTAAGTAATACCTATATGCATTTATATATACGACATATATATAGTTCGACATCTATTAATAGATGGAAACATTTCACTCACAAGTCACCGAAATAAAAAGCTCTATCTACTAAATATCTCTTGGATTTGCATCCAACATTCCACCGTCATCGATCCAAAGATCTCCAATTCTCATCACGGCGCCACTTTTCTGAAACTCTTCGGAACGGCCATCACAGCGATTTCCGCGATAGACCCATCCGATCGTTTCCCTCACTCCCCGCGAGTGATTTGTGTCTTTCGAGGCGGCGTCTGACAAAACAAGTCGTTACGCCAATGTCGGCCGAGTCTGACCCGTGCCGGCCACTATCTTACTTCACTGGCGGCACTCGTAAAAGGGCGACGTTTATCTCGTGGCTCGGTGCTGCCAGTCGTCAAAAAGTTCAACTCGTTTTTCCCTTATCCCTGCCTGGCCATCGTTAAGCCATCTCTTCGTCCCTTTCCCCTCCTCCTCTTCTCACGAGTATGCTCCAAGTATTTTCGCCACGGAGGGGAGAAGGAAATTTAAGTTTCCATCTTAGAATTGTTTCCCATGATCACGGCGACTCGTAATCCAGAGTCTGAACGCGCATTCGTCGAGATTCATTTTCAATTGTTCGATTTGTTTTTTTTTTTAATCCCCTTTGCCATATTTTTGAATATTTGTCGATCGTGTCGTATTTTTTTCTCCCGTCAATCTTCGACGAATACACGCGAGATTCTTGGTATAAGATATATACATATTGTATATCTCCTTAGTAATTCTCTGCGTTTATTTATTTTTTTCTTTTTCCTTTTTTTTTTTTGTTTCTCGTTCTCGCTTTGCTATTCACCTTTTTTTCCCCACCATCATTCATCTTCTGTATCCTCTCCCCTTTCTTCATATAATTTTCCACGGACGATACGATACATCGCTATTCGCCATACATATCGCTTCGTCACGACACATGCGCGTCTTCTATACAGCCTCATTCCCTTTCATTCTCTCTTCGTTATTCGTCATTTAGATTCTCGTTATTCGGATCCACTCGCCGATCACTCCGTGGAATCCGTGTATCTCGAACGCATGTAATAAATCCCCCCCCCTCCCTCCCCTACGTCCCAGAACACGCTTCCGCGTGGATCGAAACCGAAGAAAAAAAGAAAATGGTTTTTCTCTCCGATCGTCTTGAAGGCAACTCTTGAACTTATCGATCATAGGACACACAGTCTAAAGTATTCCCCTTCAAGAATCATATCTTCTTATCTTTGCTCGATAATTACTCCTTAATCTTACGACATAATACTATCCCAATACTTGTTTTGAAGCTCATAATAAGTACATATTCGAGGATTAATTTACCGATTATTGTGTTCAACCTTACGATCCCTACGATCTTTCATTTCTCTTTTTTTTTTCTTTTTCCATATATATATATTTATATATCTCTTCGTTCTTTCTCACTCTCTCTCTCTCTCTCACGTCGTTCGCTCTATCTCTCTCACGCGCACAGTCCGCATCTCTTATCTATGTGACAGTACGCTATCTTTGTATGCCGGCGACGAGATGATAGATACAGAACAGAAAAATCGTCGAACGCGGCGGTTCCAAATCTCTGTACAAGAATAACTAAATGGTTCGCTCGCAATCCACGGTCACGATTAGTCCACGGTCCTCGTACTTCCGGTTCAAATAGAGGAAGGAGGAGGAACTGGCTCGCGGACCCCTGGCGGCCGCGACGCGAACCACACGCAACAATACGAACGAGATTTATGTACAAACTTAAGGGCAAGAGCGAAACTATCACCGACGACACCGGTGCGTCGGTGTTTTCCTTTTTATTATTATATTATTATTATTTATTATTATTATTATTATTCGTTTATCTCTATCCCCTTTCTCTTTTATATTCACTTTATTATATTTACCTCTTTTTTTCTCTCTCTCTTTTCCTTTTACATTCTCGTCGTGCTTATTCTCGTTTTGCTTCATCCCGATCGTCGGTTCTTCGCCTTTGAGGGAACTTAAATCCGTACGTACACGCACACGCGCGCAAGTATACGCCCACGCTCACGCACAAACACACATAAAACATACGAAACGAAAGATGCGTCATCACCTTGCTACGGTCTATGTATTTTATAGCCTACACGTATGTATATACTGCAACGATGGCGAACTGGGTCTTCAGGAAACAGCGACCGTTCCACGAATTGTTTAATACAGCACCGGTTAGCATCCATCTCTGTTGTGTAGAAGCGATCGCGCGAGGGGGATATATATCACATCCCGCCCCTCGACGATCCCCCGTGTCCCTACCTGTTTAAAGTAATAAGGTACAAACTAATTCTACGTGTAAATATATGTATATATATATATATATATATATATATACGATACGATTTTGTAAAAAGATTTAAAATACTACTGAAAGAGTGTCGTTTTAGGGAAAAGAGTGGAGGAGGAAGGGAGGGGGATCCGTGATAAGATAAAAAATAGAGAAGGTGAAAGGGAAATTATCTCGCGCGAAGAATGGGGAACGCTAATATATTCCTCCGCGTCTACGTTTGCGTCTTTCCGAATCAGAATTTTATAAAAATACCATACGCTATTATGACGATCCTATATGTACACACAGACGTCCTCGGGCCGGAAGAGAAACGACTCTAATACGCGTTTAATACGTTGTTATAGATATACGAAGGGAGATGATCGTGGATCGTGTTATTTCAACCCTTTGCGATTCGTTTTCGAACCGAATTCCATAGATTTGGGTACACTATAGATACCCAATTACATTTGTTGTTTTAAAAATGTCTTAGAAAAAAAAAAAAATTGATATAAACCTTGAAATTAATCAGAGAATTAAATTCATAACGATACGAGAGGTTAATTAAAAAGAGATTCGTAATTCTTACAACTTAAATATATAGAATAATAATAAAATATATTGATTAATAAAACTCATAAAAAAAGTATCTCGATTATGGATAATTTCAAACGAGGAATTTTAATCCTACCAGCATGAAAATATTGAAACCTCAAAGGGTTAATCGAACGACACGATCGAATAAAGGAACGAAAAGAAACGTGTGCCCGCCGACATCTTCATCTTGTCGAAGCTGCACATTGCTCGAGGCGAGACATCCGAGCATCGATCCGCGATGATTTCGAAACTGTCTCGAATTTAACGATTTCTTGCTCGATCGAGACCCGATTCGATCTGGCAAAAATCGCAGGATTATTCTCTATTCTCTAGGCTCAGAGGTATATACGAAGATATTTTTCCTTTTCTTTTTCTTTCATTCGAATCTTTTTCGCATCCAAGAAGATACTCGTGCAAAAAACTCGAATGTAAAATCGGATGCTGAATAGATTCGTACGAGAAATTTGTGTATATTTCTTTCTATTGTATTCTAAATGTATAAGAGTATGCTTTTTTCTTTCTTTCTTTTTTTCTTTTTTTTTTTTTTGTATATACTGTGTTTGTGTTCTATGTTATCTCTGTATAAATTCGATGAGTGTATAAAGGATAAGGATGACAGGCCTTAAGATCTCCATCACGCACCTGCGTAGCACCTTTAGAATTCTCGATGATGATTATGGTAACAGTTGGTATCGTTGGATGATCTAGTAAATGTCTGTAAATTCGAGTTTTATTATAGCGATTCTGGTGAAATTGAATCTTGTCCAGTTTTTAAATTATCAAACTATATAAAATAATACCAAAAAGAACTAAAATTAAAAATAATTATTTAGACTAAATAATAATCAAATTTTGTTACGCATTCATAAATATTCTTAATTTTCTAAGTTTTCCAGTATTCGGGAAAAAATTCTTGATTATTTACAACTATTTAGAAATGAAATATTTCGCTGATGTCGAAATATAACTAAAGATAAAGATTAAAAATAAACGAATAAAAAGAAAATGTTTAAAAAAATGTACCACTTACCATTCTATAATCAGAATTAATTCCCTCTATATAATCCTCGAGAAATGATAACAACTGATCCATAATAAAACTAAAATTCAACGTTCAAACTTTTAAGATATTCCATCAGAGTCGCTGAAATATAACTGCAATGCTATAAATCTATGGAGCGAGGAACAAAAGCGCATCGATCGATCGACGCATCTATCCTAAAGGAAAAAAAAAAAAATATAAAATAAAATATAATAATAATAAAAGAGGAAACACAGGAAACACAATCGATGAGGTTGAAAAAAAAAAAAGAAACGAAGTCACGTCGAGTCAAGGCGAAGAAAGGAATCGTGCGGATCCGAAGACAGAGACGGCGGTGCACAACGCGAATTTGTTGATATGAAAAGCTGACAAGCTAATCCAGCAGCCGCTAAATAATCTCATGTGTAACCTGCGTGACGTTTTTCTTCAAAAAAGAAAAAAAAAACACGTCTCACTCTCTCTTTCTCTCTTTCTCTCTCTCTCTCTCAACCCTTTCTTCTCCATCATATCGAATCGATACAACACAACAATCGCACAATACAAGATCAATCTTGACTCGGTTAAAACTACGTTCAAGCTCGAGCTTACGGTATATCTTATCCCTCTTCTCGTCGCCTGTTGTCTTTCTTTTTTTTTTGCTCCTGTATTTTGCAACCTCGCAAAAGTTAACCCGACAAAGCGACCAACCGAACCCGTTCGCTCGTTCGAGAAGCTCTCCTCTCTTTCTCTCTTCTTTCTCTCTCTCGTTTCGTCTCGTTCGTATCACAGATTAAGGAAACGGAGGATTGATTTCCGGTTTCTAAACGGTGTTATCTTTGCGGACGGACGCCACGATTCGAGCCTTATTTCAACCGAACAGCCTTCCGATCACCACGGCCGATCTTAACGATCTCTTAATTTTTTTCCCCGATCTCTTGTTCTTCCTCTTCATCTCGGACAATCTCACACCGTGAGAAACGAATTTTTAGGAACCGTGTGTGTATATTTATATATATATATATAATATATATATGTATGTGTATATTATCGGCGAGCACAGTCCACGATTGCGTTTCCTCTTCCGGTCCGAGGCGCGTTTCCGTTCCTTCTCGTTCGCACTTTAAGCGGCACTTCTCTCGAGACGATCCACGTCCTGGAATCGTATTCTCCTTCCTTTCACCGTGTCTTTCTATTTACACACGAATGAGGAGAAAATGTTCGTGAAGGGGGTCGATCCATCCGAAAAAAAGAAAACGGAAAAACGGATTTTTAATTTTAGGTATGCTCGGCCTTGCCGGTATATAATTAAAACGGGATCTTGGTTAAACGGGCGTAATCG